>NC_141874.1:218182866-218485896 GCF_056163025.1 Triticum urartu | reverse complement strand
GTGTTACATTAATGTTCTAATGATGTCTAGATATACGTAGAAGAGCAGTAGCAACAACAACAATAACATAGCCCTATTTGGATACTCAACTTAGCTAGAGGTTAGAGTTAGTTTCTAGCTCATGAATAACCCTGAACTAACTCCATCCAAAGAGGTGTTTGGATGGCAGGGTTAGATTGACAATAAATGCACTAGGATAACTAGCTCCAATTAGCACCTCTTGGGTTGGATAGTTTTTTGGGTGGGTTATATATGTAACTAGCTCAAACTATCCCTCATGTTTAGATATACTTTAGGGCTATTTGAGCCCGAACTAGCTCAAACTAACTGTAACCCATGGATACAATAGCAGTTAATCAGCCGATAATTTGTAAGAATGCACTAAACTCCTTCCAGCCCATAATATGAGATGTTAATTCATCCAATGTGTGAGTATATTGAATGTTATAAGATACTCCCTTCCTTCCTAAATATTTGTCTTTCCAGATATTTCAAATGGACTACCACATACGGATGTATATAGACATATTTTAGAGTGTAGATTCACTTGCTCTGTATGTAGTCACTTGTTGAAATCGCTAGAAAGACAAATATTTAGGAACGGAGGGAGTATTATAAAAGAGTGTTGTACTACATCATTATGCAATTGTTGTTTAGCTTCTAATACTAACTTGGTGCTTTTAGGTACATATTTCATTGGTAAAGATCCGCGCTCCGACCCTTTCTGCGTATGGGGCAATGAGATACCGATGAACCAACATCAAGTGAGGAAGCTGATAAAGATTGTTAATAAAATGGGTCCAAAGATGGCAATTAAACTATTTGTTTACACTTTATCCAAGACAACAACGAACTGCAGGATGGTAAGTAAGAACTCTGCAGCCTTCTTTTTACTGCCCATAATGAGTTGTGTTAGATGACAATGTCTAAATCCTTTTCCTTTACAGTGGTTGCCAAAGTAGTTTACTCAAGATTGCCTCTCAAACTACATGATTGGTGGGCATGCAAAGGTTAAAGTATTTCTACCAGAACACGACGATTATCTAGATGTTTTCATGAAGACCGTGAAGGATGGGCGGTCGGCCATCACAAGGGGGTGGACTAGAGTCGTGCGTGCCTTTTGCATGGAGGAGGGCATAATATGGGCATTCCGCTTCACCTTGTTCAGCAACCAGAATGTATTTCGCCTCTTTCTTTATCGTCTTTAATAGTACAAGTATACAAATGTGGTTCATCATTCTTTATTTGGTTCTTATGTAATTCTTGAACATATGTACCTATGAATCGAATAATGCATTGGTTGTTTGAACCTGGTGGATATGAATAAAGTTGTAGCATACATTCAAATTCAAATTCAAATTCGGTACAATTTAAAATAGCAGCATTTAAATTACGGCAAAATTACACCCTCCAGGTCGTTACGGCACACACGGTTGGTGGTTGGTAAAACACAAACGTTTGTGATATACACCATAATCCGAGACGGTTCACACACAGGAAACCTGTGCAAGCATGCACATAGTTGCCGTTTGCAAAGCATGTGCGATGTCAGACAATATCACAAACGGTGAGGGCAAACTAAACGTTTGTGTTAGTTGCCTTATCGTACATGATTCGCAACCATGAACTGTTTCTGATGAAGTATGCATCGTAAACGTTGCACCACGGAATAGCGTGTGCGATAGTTATCGTGTACGACGATGTTACGACGGTCCGATGTTTCATAATCCTGTCCGACACTCATACGACGATTAGCTAATCTTCTTAAGAACCGTTTGTGATGGGCCGCGCATCATACATGTTCTATAATAGTAAACTGTTTGTGATGGGCCACGCATCATAAACGTAGCACCACATAATACCGACTATGATGGCAATGCGAGTAGAAACGAGTAGGAGTACTGTAGGGTCCCTATCCCCAACGGTTTATGGGTCGTGTGGGAAGGACCCCCCTATCGCCGTCACTCACTAGGCGACGGTTCCAAATGCCGTCGCGGAAAGGGGTTAGTGGATCTTCTCTAGGATCAATCCGATGTAATCTTTTGCGGCGTGTTTGTTGGGATCCAATGATTTATCTGTTTATGATCAGATTGTTCATTGAGTTATTTTGAATCTTTTGAGGTTTCTTGGCTGGATAATTTTATAGCGTTGTATATCTCTCCAATCTATTTGTCTACTTTGGCCAAGTTTGATTCAGTTATCTTAAGTGGGAGAGGTTTTTTGTAGTAGGTTCAATCTTGCAGTGATCTTACCCTATGATAGGAGGGGCAAAGACACATATTGTATTCTTGCTACTAAGGAAAAAACTATGGGGTTTGATCATATTGACTGATCTTACTTGGTCTACATTATGTCATCTTGCTTAAAGTGTTATTCTGTTTGCATGAACTTACTACTTTGAGATGCATTCTGGATAGCGATCTTGGGATGAAGTAATAGTAGTAGACGCAATTTGATTAATGGTCTAGTTGTCACAGATGTAATTCTTATGTAATGATTATGCCATGAATGATCACAACTATAACTATGCTCAATTCTATCAATTGCCCCCTAGTAATTTGTTTACTCATCGTTACTATGCTTTTAAGAGAGATGCCACTAGTGAACCTATGGCCCCAGTGGTCTATCCTTCATCAATACTAAGTCTCCAAAATTTCTCTATTTGCTTTTTTTATTTTATTTTACTTTTTATTACTTTGCATATATAATTATCAGTTTTAATCATGTGGTTGGCAAGAACAAGGGGAGTGACGATCCCCTTGCCTTTTGTTGGGTACAAGCAATTATTTTGTTTGTCTGGAGGTGCTGCTAAAGTTGTTCTTGTGTTTCCTCCTACTGGTTTGATAAACCTTGATTCTTAATTGAGGTAAATACTATCTGCTACCATATATACTGCTTCACCCTTCCTCTTCCGAAAAATCAAACAACTCCATCGTGAGTAGCATGTCTCCCATTCTTCTCCGGCGCCAGCACCGCCCAGGTAACGGTGGGTGCTCGTGCTCGCGCGGATGCGCATGCTGGAGCTGGAGGCGAAGGCGGCCCGGTGTGAGCGGCAGAGCCCGGCTCTTCCCGCCAGCAGGCTCGCTCTGTCCTCGTCGACTCGGAGGAGGCGCTCCTCCACGAGCTCATGCGGCGGTCGCTGACTACGGCGGAGACCGACAAGCGGCGCCTTTGGCGCAAAAACTTGAAGGCGCTCCGCCTCGGGCGCTGCCACCAAGGCTGCCCTCCACGCTAAGGAGGAGCAGTGGCTCCCCCGTCGCGTCTTCGGCTACATTTCTTCCGTGTCGAAGATTGGCACCACCACGGACGATGACGACCCTCCTGCCGCTGATGCATACATGGAGGAGATGAACCCTCGCGCCTTGCTATGTTCATAGTTTAGTTTTTTTGTTTTAGGTTGAATTTGAACTATTTGGATGAACTAACTGGATGTTCGATGTCCGAATTGCTTACGTTTTATGCTATCTCTGATCTACGTGGACTGTATGGCTTTGTATGTCTGAATTGCTTACGTTTTATTGCATCTCTACGATCTACGTAGACTGCATGGGTTTGTATAAAGGGTGTGTCTAGGGCACATCTAGATGTGCTCTAGTTATTGCACATCTAAGTGAGTGAATCAAGTATAAAGAGAAAAAAAAAGAAAGAAAATATTCACACGAATCTCAATGTAAGATCAATGTATTGCACATCTAGATGTGCTTTAGCAAAACTGTTGTATAAAATAGGGCATCCGAATTTGTGGTTTGTGGTTATGGAGGGAGCAAATTGGCTATTGTCTGGGCACTGTGAGTGGACACGCCTGTGTGCGTACAAGGCACCAAATTACTTCATCCGTCTTGGTGAATAAGTCATTCGCGTACTTCTAGATCGACGATTAACTATCTAAATATGTATTATATGTGACAAAAAATATATATTTAAAAACTATATCCGTGTAGAAATCTAGTGATATATTTTTCATGATATATAACACATATTTAATTTCTCAAATCGATAACCTAGAACTACACAAATGACTTATTCATTTAGACGGAGGTAGTAGCTTATTATGGTTGTAGATGCCCTGAGTTGCTTGGTGTTTTCTTTTTTTTTTTTCGGTGTTTTCGATACTACAAACCGTTTAGGTCAGGACCTTTTGAGCGAAATAAATCAATGCAATGCAATGCAGTTAGTATGGAGTTAAATAAATCAATGCAATGCGGTTAGTAGTGGTTGCAGCTGGTCAAATGAGTTCGATCGGTTGGGTACCTTGGATGGCCTCCACTCCACGGGAAGCCAGCCAGCCAGGACGCTCCGGCGGCGACGACGACTGTGCACCGGCCAACGTCCGGCCGGTGGAAGCGATTTGGGGCCTAGACACAAGAATTAATCAGGTGACCTGACCAGCTAGGCATATATTCGCAGCCAACTGAAATTGCTGACCTAGAATGATTTTTCCAGTTGGTGCTGGATATGGTGCAACTGTAAGTAGTATTAATGGCACATTGTTGGACCTCCAAACTAGAGCACACGTACCTGAATTAGTTGACAATTGTTTTATACTCCCTCCAGCCAACCAAAACGATTTATATTTAGGTACAGAGGAAGTATACTAGTACGAGTAGATCACCTTGAAAACTCACGAAGAGAAAGCAGCCTTTGAGAGATTAATTGTTTAAGGTGATTTATGGCGGGTGAAGTATGTACGCATGACATACATCCAGCATTATGAAGGGAATGTAGGCGGCTAATCATTTGTTCAGTTGGTGATGTGCTATGATTGGAAGCCACCCGGATGCCAGCTGGACAAGGCGAAAACGAGGGCGCATGCCCATGCCATGCATGTACCCGGTGATCGACAGTTTAACGTAGAACTCAACGCTCCATATGAGAAAATTCCACGTTAATCACCGCCGCTGAAGTTTCATTCTCTTGTCGTGTACGTCCATTCAGACCAGCCATGCATTAAAAAAACTGTTCTGTATCTGTATAGATGTTGATTATCTGCGCTGGTGTTCAGTAATTTGCTGACGAGCCGTGTAAATAAAGCTGTAAAACAGCCGACGCAGGCTCCATGAAAGTGATAGCTACTCTACATATTAAAGTTTTCATGGTCCATCATTTTGGTCCAGCCAGCTAGGTTAATTAACAGCCTCACCCGCAAAAAAAAAGGTTAATTAACAGCCCTTGTTTTGTCCGCTCACGAGATTAACTATGACAAATCACTTGTGCATTTCACCAGCCTCCGCATTCGCCAAGACACGCCACGTTTACAGCTCACACGGCACGCCGGGGCCCGCGCGACCATAAAACCGTTCGCACTGCAAGCCACCGCCAAGATCCATGTCGAACGTCCGAACCACCCAGGCACGGATCTCAACGCACCTGGCATGACTGCCTGGTCGGCACCGGACGGACACGGCAAGTTGGACTCGATCGCAGCCATCCACGTTTCGATCAAACGGTCCTTCTCCGCCTCTCAATTTCCCTCCATCCGCCAAGCCCACGCCTATAAATCTCCCCCAGCACGGTCGCCTTCCCAGTAGATCCGCCACTTCCCCATCCAATCCTGCGAGCACCCGATCATCAAAACCAAACTGCGCACCGATTTTGATCTCCCCCGGTCGAATTTTGGCCTTCCAAATCCAATCGATCGCCCGCCTAGCCAAGAATTCGAGTTCAAGATGGGCAACTGTTTCCACACAGCGCATGGCCGTCGCGGCGTCGACGCCGTGCATTGCACCAAGAAGAGCGCGGTGCCGGTGGAGGAGGAGATGGAGAAGGCTACTCCACCGGTGAAGGAGGTGAAGATCAGGATCACGAGGAAGCAGCTGGAGGACCTGCTGCGGCGCCTCGACCAGGAGGACGGCTGCAGCGGCGCCGTCATCTCGGAGCTCCTCTGCATGACGAGCGGCTCCAATTTCCGGCACAGGGGGCAGACCGCTCACTGGACGCCGGCGCTGCAGAGCATACCGGAGTGAGAATTCATCCTCCTGCCGCTACATATATATTGCTAGTTATACGGGCAGTGTATTTAGTTAGTCGCCTCCTGCTGTGCTAGTGTGTATTAGTATTGTCGGTCCTGCTCGGAACGCACAAATTGTGACGATCCTTCATTCCTGGTATGTAGGTCTGAGAATAGATGAGGTTGAAATAATCTATCTATTGAAAAAAGAGCAGCCCCAGTGCATGTAGCTCCCGCTTACGCAGAGTCTGAGGAAGTGTCCGACCACTTTGGGTAGATAATCTATCTATGTAATTAAAGTAAATAAACTCGCGGTGCATTTTAGACAGTATGGTGACATGTAGAAATATAGGCATATAAATGAATGTAAATCGAAAATTGGTAGCTAGGACGCCTAGGAGGGCTCCTTCCATTGCTTGCTATGTTTGATTTTGATACTGGAGCTGTGCAGTCTGTATGGATTACTAGGCTACTAGCAGTACCAGTGGTTAATAACTTCAGCTCCTTATTTTTAGCTGAAAATATTTTCTGTTCCTGGATTATGAATCATTGACCCATCTCGAGGTGTTTCGCTCAAAGAAAAATCGATCCAGATACCTACAAACAGAGTGGACATTGCAACGTTGAACTAAAACCATGACGAGTAATTTGAAACGGAGGGAGTATGAGTAACATTAACATGCAGTTATACGTGCTGTCTCATACGCTTGTCGCTGTTAGATGTGTCTTGGGCAATTCAGCACCTCGCAAGGCAAGTGCGTGCGGATGTGGCTGCTACGCTGTTGCCCGCTGTGGCGATCGACTGCAGTGGTTGAGATGCATGGTGATCCTCCACTCCGAAAGAGCGTTTCCGATTTATTGACTAGTATCGGCTCTAATGGTCAAGCTTTCTAATGATGTTTTGCACCCACAGAAAAAGCCCCCTTTTGGATCCTCATGTTCTTCCTTGTGATCAAGTTCTCTGTCGAGTTGTTGCCACCACGTTCTCCAGGCGTTGTTTTCTCCTTGTATTACCAGGCACATGCGTCGTTTCTGAACATATTTAGGGGGTAGACTTTTTTTTTCAGAGAAACTCGGGAGTGGACTTTTTGGTTCTCCTAGTAATAGTCACCTTCTGTACAGATGCTCCACGAACAATAATACTAAGTTGGCCCAAACGGTGTTGACTTTCAAGTAGAACTTTATTTTCCTATTGAAATCTCCAAATACCCCTTTCGAAAAAAAAGAAATACTATGTAAAAAATCGCGCTCTAGAGTGTACACAGATCTACATGTAATCAGTATGATGTGACAGAAATATAATTAACTGCATATGTTTCCTGATGAACGGCTTTCTAGTTAATCCATGGACTGGACTTGGCACTTGGCATCGATGGTTCAACTCATCTTATCGTTTCCGTAGAGATGTTATGTGATCAAACAATTGTTACGCCGGAAAGTTGACATGCTCATGCGCTGATGGATGCACAAACGTGACATAGTTGCATGCGTGTGATTATCTTGTTGCTGCCGCTTGCTGACACACCTGCGCTCGAAGCTCGCTCTCGTACTGTTTGGCATCTGACCAGGCTTTATCTTGCCTACGTTGCATCAAGTTGATAGTAGTAGAATAGTAGATTCAATGAGTATTGAACCGTACAAACTTAGAGCATTTATAGCCGGACTTGACAAATCTGATCCCTCAAACGCCCGCGGACGTGGCCGGACACCTCTCAAATAATGTAATCCACATCTGGACACCTCAAGTATCCTATCTCAAATCTATACAAACTCATGCAACTATGTCAATGCACACACATCGTCCGGCTACTCCCATCACTACTAACTAAATATGCCATCGGACTATCAAAATTTGGTATGTTTGACTATAGTGGAGTTCATTCACGGCTGCTCTTGCCCTTCGCAGCGCCATTCCCGTCCTTCTCGCGAAAGTACCGATCGAAGACGCAGTATGGACTGAGCCGTATCTGCTCAACGCCGGAGCTGTCCGCCCTCTCCTCCTTTGGTGGCAGTCTGGCCATGGCACGGGCCGCCCGATTCTGCTCTCGGGCGAGGGTGTGCGTGTTTCTCCGCAGCCATTTCTTCACAATGAGGGTGCATATGACTTACTCCTCTGCGGCCGCCCGCCCCGCCGCATCAGCCGCCTCCGCCGTCGCCATTTCCGTCGCGATACGGGCCTCCGCGCCCTTATCCTCTCCTTCCCATGGCGGACCGCCCGTTTCAGGTGGGACTCATAGTCTGCCTGACCGGTGATGGGGAAGGAGAGGTGTTTCGGCTACCGGGACCGCGAGGATCCAACACCAGAGGACCTGAGAGCCCGTTGAGCCGACGCTATGGCGCCGCGGCTAACGGATCCGTCTGTCGGCCGGGCTCTGTCCTCCCGGGAGCAGCGGAGTCCAATGCGGACTGCCATTTCCTCCTCCAACCCGCACGGGATGACACCACTGTTGGGGAACGTAGTAATTTCAAAAAAATTCCTACGCACACGCAAGATCATGGTGATGCATAGCAACGAGAGGGGAGAGTGTTGTCTACATACCCTCGTAGACCGTTCGCGGAAGCGTTATATCAACGCGGTTGATGTAGTCGTATGTCTTCACGTCCGACCGATCCAAGTACCGAAAGCACAGCACCTCCGAGTTCTACACAAGTTCGGCTCGGTGACGTCCTCGCCTTCTCGATCCAGCAAGAGGGGCGAAGTAGTAGATGAGTTCCGGCAGCACGACGGCGTGGTGACAGTGTTGGTGAAGAACAATCTCCGCAGGGCTTCGCCTAAGCACTACGAAAACTATGACGGAGGATAAACTAGAGGGGACGGGGTTGCCGGCACACGGCTTGGTGTTTCTTGATCTCTCTTTGGTGCTAGCCCTACCCCTCTATTTATATGTTGAGCCCTGGGGTCGAAACTTGGAGTAAAAGCCTCCTCAAAGTCGGTTTCACCCGAAAGGCAAGAGTCCTTCTCGGACTCCAGGGCTAGACGCCAGGGTTCCCGGCGTCTACCCCCTAGACGCCAGGGTTCCTGGCGTCTAGCCTCTGGTCTCCGCAAAACTTCCTTTTGCACTTTCCAAAAGCCTCGTGGGCTTTCCCCTTTGGCCCAAATAAAGTGTTCTCGTGCCCAAACATTTTGGGAAACATCCGGAACCCCTTCCGGTGAATTCCGGAACCCTTCCGGAGATTAAACACTACTATCCACATATCAATCTTTACTTCCGGACCATTCCGGAGTTCCTCGTCATATCTGTGATCTCATCCAAAACTCCGAACAACATTCAGTCACCAACATATATAACTCATAGTACTATATCGTCAACGAACGTTAAGCGTGCGGACCCTACGGGTTCGAGAACTATGTAGACATGACCGAGACACCTCTCTTGTCAATAACCAATAGCGGGACCTGGATGCCCATATTGGCTCCTACATATTCTACGAAGATCTTTATCGGTCAGACCGCATAACAACATACGTTGTTCCCATTGTCATCGGTATGTTACTTGCCCGAGATTCGATCGTCGGTATCTCAATACCTAGTTCAATCTCGTTACCGGCAAGTCTCTTTACTCGTTCCGTAATACATCATCCCGCAGCTAACTCATTAGTTGCAATGCTTGCAAGGCTTATAGTGATGTGCATTACCGAGTGGGCCCAGAGATACCCCTCCGACAATCGGAGGGACAAATCCTAATCTCGAAATACGCCAACCCAACAAGTACCTTTGGAGACAACTGTAGAGCACCTTTATAATCACCCAGTTACATTGTGACGTTTGGTGGCACACAAAGTGTTCCTCCGGTAAACGGGAGTTGCATAATCTCATAGTCATAGGAACATGTATAAGTCATGAAGAAAGCAATAGCAACAAACTAAACGATCAAGTGCTAAGCTAACGGAATGGGTCAAGTCAATCACATCATTCTCCTAATGATGTGATCCCGTTAATCAAATGACAACTCATGTCTATGGTTAGGCATACTAGTGACACTCTGTTTGTCTATGTATTCACACATGTATTATGTTTCCGGTTAATACAATTCTAGCATGAATAATAAACATTCATCATGATATAAGGAAATAAATAATAACTTTATTATTGCCTCTAGGGCATATTTCCTTCAGTCTCCCACTTGCACTAGAGTCAATAATCTAGTTCACATCGCCATGTGATTTAACATCAATAGTTCACATCACCATGTGATTAACACCCATAGTTCACATCGACATGTGACCAACACCCAAAGGGTTTACTAGAGTCAATAATCTAGTTCACATCGCTATGTGACTAACACCCAAAGAGTACTGAGGTGTGATCATGTTTTTCTTGTGAGAGAAGTTTAGTCAACGGGTCTGCCACATTCAGATCCGTAAGTATTTTGCAAATTTCTATGTCAACAATGCTCTGCATGGAGCTACTCTAGCTAATTGCTCCCACTTTCAATATGTATCCAGATTGAGATTTAGAGTCATCTGGATCAGTGTCAAAACTTGCATCGACGTAACCCTTTACGACGAACCTTTTGTCACCTCCATCATCGAGAAACATATCCTTATTCCACTAAGGATAAGTTTGACCAATGTCCAGTGATCTACTCCTAGATCACTATTGTACTTCCTTGCCAAACTCAGGGCAGGGTATACAATAGGTCTGGTACACAGCATGTCATACTTTATAGAACCTATGGCTGAGGCATAGGGAATGATTTTCATTCTCTCTCTATCTTCTGTCGTGGTCGGGTTTTGAGTCTTACTCAACTTCACACCTTTGTAACACTGGCAAGAACTCCTTCTTTGACTGTTCCATTTTGAACTACTTCAAAATCTTGTCAAGGTATGTACTCATTGAAAAACTTATCAAGCGTCTTGATCTATCTCTATAGATCTTGATGCTCAATATGTAAGCAGCTTCACTGAGGTCTTTCTTTGAAAAACTCCTTTCAAACATTCCTTTATGCTTTGCAGAATAATTCTACATTATCTCCGATCAACAATATGTCTTTCACATATACTTATTAGAAATGTTGTAGTGCTCCCACTCACTTTCTTGTAAATACAGGCTTCACAGCAAGTCTGTATAAAACTATATGCTTTGATCAACTTATCAAAGCATATATTCCAACTCCGAGATGCTTGCACCAGTCCATAGATGGATCACTGGAGCTTGCATATTTTGTTAGTACCTTTAGGATTGACAAAACCTTCTGGTTGCATCATATACAACTCTTCTTTAATAAATCCATTAAGGAATGCAGTTTTGTTTATCCATTTGCCAGATTTCATAAAATGCGGCAATTGCTAACATGATTCGGACAGACTTAAGCATAGATACGAGTGAGAAACTCTCATCGTAGTCAACACCTTGAACTTGTCGAAAACCTTTTTGCGACAATTCTAGCTTTGTAGATAGTAACACTACTATCAGCGTCCGTCTTCCTCTTGAAGATTCATTTAATCTCAATGGCTCGCCGATCATTGGGCAAGTCAATCAAATTCCATACTTTGTTCTACTTTCGTCCCACTCACTTCTTTCGAGAAAAACTCCTTTTCTAGAAAGGATCCATTCAAAGCAACGAATATATTGCCTTAGGATCTGTGATAGAAGGTGTACCCAACATTTTCTTTTGGGTATCCTATGAAGACGCACTTCTCCGATTTGGGTTAGAGCTTATCAGGTTGAAACTTTTTCACATAAGCATTGCAACCTCAAACTTTAAGAAACGACAGCTTAGGTTTCTTGCCAAACCATAGTTCATACGGTGTCGTCTCAATGGATTTAGATGGTGCCCTATTTAACGTGAATACAGCTGTCTCTAATGCATAACCCCAAAACGATAGTGGTAGATCGGTAAGAAACATCATAGATCGCACCATATCTAATAAAGTGCGGTTATGACGTTCAGACACACCATTACACTGTGGTGTTCCAGGTGGCGTGAGTAGTGAAACTATTTCACATTGCTTTAACTGAAGGCCAAACTCTTAACTCAAATATTTTACCTCTGCGATCATATCGTAGAAATTTTTATTTTCTTGTTACGATGATTCTCCACTTCACTCTGAAATTCTTTGAACTTTTCAAATGTTTCAGACTTGTGTTTCATTAAGTAGATATACCCATATCCGCTCAAATCATCTGTGAAGGTCAGGAAATAACGATACTTGCCGTGAGCCTTAACACTCATCGGACCGCATACATCAGTATGTATTATTTCCAATAAGTCAGTTGCTCGCTCCATTGTTCCAGAGAACGGAGTCTTAGTCATCTTTCCCATGAGGCATGGTTCGCAAGCATCAACTGATTCATAATCAAGTGATTCCAAAAGCCCATCAGCATGGATTTTCTTCATGCGCTTTACACCAATATGACCTAAAACGACAGTGCCACAAATAAATTGCACCATCATTATTAACATTGCATCTTTTGGTTTCAATATTATGAATATGTGTATCACTACGATCGAGATCCAACGAACCATTTTCATTGGGTGTGTAACCATATAAGGTTTTATTCATGTAAACAGAACAACAATTTATTCTCTTACTTAAATGAATAACCGTATTGCAATAAACATGATCAAATCATATTCATGCTCAATGCAAACACCAAATAACACTTATTTAGGTTCAACACTAATCCCAAAAGTATAGGGAGTGTGCGATGATGATCATATCAATCTTGGAACCACTTCCAACACACATCGTCACTTCACCCTTAACTAGTCTATGTTCATTCTGCAACTCCCGTTTCAAGTTACTACTCTTAGCAGCTGAACCAGTATCAAATACCGTGGGGTTGCTACGAACACTAGTAAAATACACATCAATAATCTGTATATCAAATATACCTTTGTTCACTTTGCCATCCTTCTTAGTCGCCAAATACTTGGGGCAGTTCTGCTTCCAGTGACCAGTCCCTTTGCAGTAGAAGCACTTAGTCTCAGGCTTAGGACCAGACTTGGGCTTCTTCACTTGAGCAGCAAGTTGCTTGCCGTTCTTCTTGAAGTTCCCCTTCTTCCCTTTGCCCTTTTCTTGAAACTAGTGGTCTTGTCTACCATCAGCACTTGATATTTTTCTTGATTTCTACCTTCGTCGATTTCAGCATTACGAAGAGCTTGGGAATCGTTTCCGTTATCCCTTGCATATCATAGTTCATCACGAAGTTCTACTAACTTGGTGATGGTGACTAGAGAATTCTGTCAATCACTATTTTATCTGGAAGATTAACTCCCACTTGATTCAAGCGATTGTAGTACCCAGACAATCTGAGAACATGCTCACTGCTTGAGCTATTCTCCTCCATCTTTTAGCTATAGAACTTGTTGGAGACTTCATATCTCTCAACTCGGGTATTTTCTTGAAATATTAACTTCAACTCCTGGAACATCTCATATGGTCCATGACGTTCAAAACGTCTTTGAAGTCCCGATTCTAAGCCGTTTAAGCATGGTGCACTAAACTATCAAGTAGTCATCATATTGAGCTAGCCAAATGTTCATAACATCTGCATCTGCTCCTGCAATAGGTTTGTCACCTAGCGGTGCATCAAAGACATATTTCTTCTGTGCAGCAATGAGGATAAACCTCAGATCATGGATCCAATCCGTGTCATTGCTACTAACATCTTTCAACTTAGTTTTCTCTAGGAACATATCAAAAATAAAACAGGGGAGCTAAACGCGAGCTATTGATCTACAACATAGATATGCTAATACTACCAGGACTAAGTTCATGATAAATTAAAGTTCAATTAATCATATTACTTAAGAACTCCCACTTAGAAAGACATCCCTTTAATCTTCTAAGTGATCACGTGATCCAAATCAACTAAACCATAACTGATCATCACGTGAAATGGAGTAGCTTTCAATGGTGAACATCAATATGTTGATCATATCTACTATATGATTCACGCTCGACCTTTCGGTCTCAGTGTTCCGAGGCCATATCTGCATATACTAGGCTCGTGAAGTTTAACCTGAGTATTCTGCGTGTGCAAAAACTGGCTTGTACCCGTTGTAGATGGACATAGAGCTTATCACACCCGATCATCACGTGGTGTCTGGGCATGACGAACTTTGGCAATGGTGCATACTCAGGGAGAACACTTTTATCTTGAAATTTAGTGAGAGATCATCTTATAATGCTACCGTCAATCAAAGCAAGATAAGATGCATAAAAGATAAACATCACATGCAATCAATATAAGTGATATGATATGGCCATCATCATCTTGTGCTTGTGATCTCCATCTCTGAAGCACCGTCATGATCACCATCGTCACCGGTGCGACACATTGATCTCCATCGTAGCATCGTTGTTGTCTCGCCAATCTTATGCTTCCACGACTATCGCTACCACTTAGTTATAAAGTAAAGCATTACAGCGCAATTGCATTGCATACAATAAAGCGACAACCATATGGCTCCTGCCAGTTGCCGATAACTCGGTTACAAAAACATGATCATCTCATACAATAAAATTTAGCATCATGTCTTGACCATATCACATCACAACATGCCCTGCAAAAACAAGTCAGACGTCCTCTACTTTGTTGTTGCAAGTTTTACGTGGCTGCTACGGGCTGAGCAAGAGCCGTTCTTACCTACGCATCAAAACCACAACGATAGTTTGTCAAGCAGGTGTTGTTTTAACCTTCTCAAGGACCGGGCGTAGCCACACTCAGTTCAACTAAAGTTGGAGAAACTGACACCCGCTAGTCACCTGTGTGCATAGCACGGTGGTAAAACCAGTCTCGCGTAAGCATACGCGTAATGTTGGTCCGGGCCGCTTCATCCAACAATACCGCTGAACCAAAGTATGACATGCTGGTAAGCAGTATGACTTATATCGTCCATAACTCACTTGTGTTCTACTCGTGCATATAACATCAACGCATAAAACCTGGCTCGGATGCCACTGTTGGGAACGTAGTAATTTCAAAAAAATTCCTACGCACACGCAAGATCATGGTGATGCATAGCAACGAGAGGGGAGAGTGTTGTCTACGTACCCTCGTAGACCGTTCGCGGAAGCGTTATATCAACGCGGTTGATGTAGTCATACGTCTTCACGTCCGACCGATCCAGGTACCGAAAGCACGACACCTCCGAGTTCTGCACACGTTTGGCTTGGTGACGTCCTCGCCTTCTCGATCCAGCAAGAGGGGTGAAGTAGTAGATGAGTTCTGGCAGCACGACGGCGTGGTGACGGTGTTGGTGAAGAACAATCTCCGCAGGGCTTCGCCTAAGCACTACGAAAACTATGACGGAGGATAAACTAGAGGGGACGGGGTTGCCGGCACACGGCTTGGTGTTTCTTGATCTCTCTTTGGTGCTAGCCCTACCCCTCTATTTATATGTTGAGCCCTGGGGTCGAAACTTGGAGTAAAAGCCTCCTCAAAGTCAGTTTCACCCGAAAGGCAAGAGTCCTTCCCGGACTCCAGGGCTAGACGCCAGGGTTCCCGGCGTCTAGCCCCTAGACGTCAGGGTTCCTGGCGTCTAGCCTCTGGTCTCCGCAAAACTTCCTTTTGCACTTTCCAAAAGCCTCGTGGGCTTTCCCCTTTGGCCAAAATAAAGTGTTCTCGTGCCCAAACATTTCGGGAAACATCCGGAACCCCTTCCGGTGAATTCCGGAACCCTTCCGGAGATTAAACACTACTATCCACATATCAATCTTTACTTTTGGACCATTCCGGAGTTCCTCGTCATATCTGTGATCTCATCCAAAACTCCAAACAACATTCGGTCACCAACATAGATAACTCATAGTACTATATCGTCAACGAACGTTAAGCGTGCGGACCCTACGGGTTCGAGAACTATGTAGACATGACCGAGACACCTCTCTTGTCAATAACCAATAGCGGGACCCGGATGCCCATATTGGCTCCTACATATTCTACGAAGATCTTTATCGGTCAGACCCCATAACAACATACGTTGTTCCCTTTGTCATTGGTATGTTACTTGCCCGAGATTCGATCGTCGGTATGTCAATACCTAGTTCAATCTCATTACCGGCAAGTCTCTTTACTCGTTCCGTAATACATCATCCCGCAACTAACTCATTAGTTGCAATTCTTGCAAGGCTTATAGTGATGTGCATTACCGAGTGGGCCCAGAGATACCCCTCCGACAATCGGAGTGACAAATCCTAATCTCGAAATACGCCAACCCAACAAGTACCTTTGGAGACACCTGTAGAGCACCTTTATAATCACCAAGTTACGTTGTGACGTTTGGTGGCACACAAAGTGTTCCTCCGGTAAACGGGAGTTGCATAATCTCATAGTCATAGGAACATGTATAAGTCATGAAGAAAGCAATAGCAACAAACTAAATGATCAAGTGCTAAGCTAACGGAATGGGTCAAGTCAATCACATCATTCTCCTAATGATGTGATCCCGTTAATCAAATGACAACTCATGTCTATGGTTAGGAAACATAACCATCTTTGATCAACGAGCTAGTCAAGTAGAGGCATACTAGTGACACTCTGTTTGTCTATGTATTCACACATGTATTATGTTTTCGGTCAATACAATTCTAGCATGAATAATAAACATTTATCATGATATAAGGAAATAAATAATAACTTTATTATTGCCTCTAGGGCATATTTCCTTCAACCGCAGTCGACGGATTTGGAGTGGTCGGAGTTTGATCCGATGCCTGCCATGCCGGGGAAGGCTGAAAACCGCCGGAGACGAGTTTGGGTGGCGGGGAGGGGGAGTAAAGGGGAGTGAAGTGAAGTTGCTAGGGTTTACTCTGGCGAGCGGATGGGGACGAATATATGTAGGGTTGGGTGGTCCACTATGGGCCGGGTCGGACGTGGTGGGCATGCCCGGCCGTCCTCATATCCACTTCATATTTGGGCTGGATATGAAGGGTGCCGGTCAGCCCAGGCGTTTGAGACCCATTTAAGATGTCCGTCCGGACGTTTGAGAATGGTTTGAGGCGTCCGAGTGTAAGATGCTCTTACATCAAGTCACTGATTGAGATGATGATACTACACTGCAGTTTTGCTAAAAGTCAGCTTTGTTCGCGACAAACATACACAAGATTTTTTTGACAAAACATATATGATCTTAGCCAGGGTATGACTTCATTTGACAAGATCAATGGGAGGACTCGGAGATGAGATCACAGGGGTGATTACAATGTGAAAATTGTTCGGGATTGGCTTTTTTTCGAAACGGTGTTGTTCGGGATTGTTGACTTCATCAGGCTGCGCTATAGCCGGTTTCAGTTGTTATCCGTACCCTGGATTTTGCAGAGATAGCCGTGCATGTATATAGCTGCATGATCGCATGGAACTAAACTGAAGGTAGTGTTTTTTTAACTTTACTGAAGCCAGTGTCTTGGCTCTTCTTTCGTTTGGCGATGGAGAAGTTTCATGTATATAGCCGTGCATTTCATTACCATGGATTTCTGGTGCATCACGTGTGTGCACAGCTCATCACTGTCCTAATAGTTCCTTTTATCTTTTCTTGCAAGACAGTTGTGCATTGCTAATATTTTCATGAAGTCCCCGCAAAAAAAACTTTTCATGAGGTGAGCACTATTCTGTTGTAATGGGACAGCTCTCATGCAACTGATAGCATCTATCCAGTTACTAAGCTCTTAGAATTTTTTTTTTCGAAACGGAGGCATAAGATTTGCCTCATCTATTAAATAAGGAGAGAATAGAGTTTAGAATTTTACAATACACCCACAGGTACGGCATGACAATCACTCGCCCACAAAAAATTTCCCTAATTTCTTTGCACCGGCGGTCACCCAAAGTTTGGCCTTGTCAACGATGGCGGCAAGTAGGATGGTCGGTGGCGCACTCTTATGACGGAACACCCAAGCGTTTCTTTCATTCCAAATGGTCCACGAGATATGGTGGGAGAGGCCAAAGCTTGCTCGCACCTGGTTGATCAAGGCTTTTGACAGGGCTTTGTAGCCTCACCTGTAAGGTTGACCCATGGGGTATTAGTCGGTTCCACATCCACGTCCATACACTCTTTATGAATCCAGATCCCCTTATGCGTACCCATACAGAGCCCCAAATCGACCCCAACCCTAGCTTCTCCTCAGACATCCGCACCTCCACAAGTCGCCACCGCCACCGCTTTCATCTCCTCCTCTTGGCGGGGTTGTCGTTGCTCCGCCGAGACCCGACGCTGCAGCGGCCAACCTGCTGGACATCACGCTTGCAGTTCCCCCAAGGGAAACGGCGTGGCCAAGGGTGGAGGGGAGGGAGGGAGGGTGGTGGGGAAGCGCCTTCATCTCGGTCACTACTTCCACCATATAATCATGAGCAGCTCGTGCTCCCCCTCTGTCCCAATCCCCGCCATCTCAGTCCCTCCCCGTTCTCATGCTCCCTCCACCGCTTGAACCTTTGCCGGAGGTGCGAACGATGGCAAGGTTAATTACGCGGTCTCCGAAGACCACCCGTGCATGCCAAGAACGCACGGTGAATGAGCTCCTAAAATGGCGGTGTGACTACGCCATGGTTGAGGCCACCAAGGGCAACGATGTGCGTGTGTGCCTCTTCAACCTCGACAAGGTAGAAATCAATATAGTTGCCTGCAAGTGGCTTGAATGGTGTGGGCTGCTTGCTTAAAACTGCCTGATTGAGTTCAAATTTTAGTTTTCGTTCCTATTTTGACTGGAACTGATAGTCCGGGTTCAGTATGTTTGTGTTTTATCTTACTGTAATAGTCTGAATAGCTGCATTTCATAACAGATACCCATGTTTCCTTCAATTTTTTAAGCAAGTGTATCCTGCTTGAGCGATGTTATGATGGCTCATAGCGAGCGAGATTTAGCTAGCATGATCTGTTTAACTTGCAGTTAAAATACTTTCCAATAAAAGGTTATAGGATCAACTTGAAACAAAAGGTTGGTAATGGTATATGACGGATTACTGAGCTAAATAATGCCATTTTTATGATTAGTATAACTGAATATTTTATTGTCCAATTTCTACACAATAAGCATGGTATACTGCTGGCTATGGGTGCTGGGAATCTGGTGAATACAAATGAATCATTTCATACCAAATATATTATCTTGCATTTGGTGTCAAGGATTTTTAAGGACTTTTTAGGTACATGGTACATGCTAAAGCTTACAGATCATGCATGAACTATTAGGATGTGGTGTCTATCTTACTAGTCTTATTTTCTTCTCCATGAGTTTTACAAGGTAAAATGGACGAATGGTCCCTTCTAATGGCATATATCTTGTTGCGATTTTTCTTCATCAGTTGTCTTTTCAACTTATATTGTGTAAATAGACCGGAGCTTTCCATGAAGGTTTGATTATATGTGGATTACATGCTAATTTCATATCTACTTTAAGATGCGGGCGTAATATTTATATTGATCGCCATTGGACTTTTTAGGCCCTATATCTATTTTAAAGCATATTTTTTGGTCATTGTTTCTGTATACTTTCGAATGTCAAAGGAGTTAATACTTATACATCCAACAAAACTGAAATGGTTGCATCTGCTTATTCGTGATTAGTATATCACGGAAGATAAGTCTGTAGTGGTTGAAGGAATATGCCCTAGAGGCAATAATAAAGTTGTTATTTATATTTCCTTATATCATGATAAATGTTTATTATTCATGCTAGAATTATATTAACCAAAAACTTAGTACATGTGTGAATGTATAGACAAACAGAGTGTCTCTAGTATGCCTCTAGTTGACTAGCTTGTTAATCAAAGATGGTTAAGTTTCCTGACCATAGACATGTGTTGTCATTTGACGAACGGGGTCACATCATTAGAGAATGATGTGATGGGCAAGACCCATCTTTTAGCTTAGCATAATGATCATTTAGTTTTATTGCTATTGCTTTCTTCATGACTTATACATATTCCTTTGACTATGAGATTATGCAACTCCCGAATACCGGAGGAACACCTTGTGTGCTATCAAATGTCACAACGTAACTGGGTGATTGTAATGATGCTCTACAGGTGTCTCCGAAGGTGTTTGTTGAGTTGGCATAGATCAAGATTAGGATTTGTCCCTCCGTGCATCGAAGAGGTATCTCTAGGCCCTCTCAGTAATGCACATCACCATAAGCCTTGCAAGAGATGTGACTAATGAGTTAGTTGCGGGATGATGCATTACAGAACGAGTAAAGAGACTTGCCGGTAACGAGATTGAACTAGGTATGAAGATACCGACGATCGAATCTCGGGCAAGTAACATACCGATGACAAAGGGAATGATGTATGTTGTTATGTGGTTTGACAGATAAAGATCTTCGTACAATATGTAGGAGCCAATATGAGCTTCCAGGTTCCGCTATTGGTTATTGACCAGAGATTTGTCTTGGTCATGTCTACATAGTTCTCGAACCTGTAGGGTCCGCACGCTTAACGTTCGATGACGATTTGTATTATGAGTTATGTGTTTTTGATGACCGAAGTTTGTTCGGAGTCTCGGATGAGATCACGGACATGACGAGGAGTCTCGAAATGGTCGAGAGGTAAAGACTGATATATTGGAAGGTTACATATGGACACCGGAATGGTTCCGAAGAAGATCGGGGATTTTTGGAGAGTACCGGGAGGTTACCGGAACCCCCCGTGAAAGTTACTGGGCCTAATGGGCCATAGTGGTGGATAGGAGGCAGGCCACAGGAGGTGGGGTGCGCCCCCCTTGCCCCAATCCGAATTGGACAAAGGGACGGGGGCGCGCCCCCTCTTTCCTTCACCCTCTCCCTCCTTTCCCCTTTCCCCCTCTCCGTTGGAAGGAAAGGGGGCCGAATCCTACTAGGTTTGGAGTCCTAGTCGAACTCCCCCCCTTGGCGTGCCTTCCCCTTGGCCGGCCTCCTCCTCCCCCTCCTCTATATACGTGGGCAGAGGCACCCCAAAGACACAACATCAATTGTCTTAGCCGTGTGTGGTGCCCCCCTCCACATTTTACCACCTCGGTCATATTGTCGTAATGCTTAGGCGAAGCCCTGCGCGGATCACATCATCAACACCATGACCATACCGTCGTTGTAAGTGCATCTAGTGCCCCTTAGTGATTTTGGTGTATTGAAGACTTATAGGTTAAGGGACTGATTCGTTTGTGAGTGTACACATGTCTATAAGTCTATGAGGAGTTTGATATTTACAGATAAAATGGACCCCTAAAATTGAATGTCTTCAACTGAAGACTTTGGATTTCTGAAGACTTTCTGAAGACTTTGAAAGTGAAGAAATTGGTGTGACTGTGAAGAATTGATATTCATGCGAGGAATATGAAGCGTGAAGACTTCTGTTTTCATAGTTTCATTTGCTCTTTCTTGAGTCATAGGAAACACCGTACTGTTAAAGGGGGTCGAGGTAAAACTAAGGGAAAGTTTCCAGGTGATGCTCAACTCAAAATCCTATACCTACCAATCCCTTCGAGTGAAGCCATTGGAAGCCTCATACAGTTCAGTCAATTTCTTTAGTGACAGAGACGAAGTTCTTCTGGTCTCTGAGGAATTTGTTCTGACTGAGGAGTTAGGAATTCGCCAGTGCGGATTGCCTACAAGTGAGGAACATGATAGCCCTGAGGAATTTGAGAGCTCAAATTTCCGACCGTTGCTGTGCTACGCGGCAGCTGTCCTAAAATATCTACCCACCTAACGGTCATATCATTGGAGGGCATTTATGTCTTATCATGTCGGGTTGCTCCCTAAGCTATAAATATTCGCCCCCTACAACCACTAGCTGGTTGGCAGCCCCGCGAGAAACTGACACTTATCATTGAGAGCATCCCATCCTCCGAGGGGACTTTGAGCGAAAATCATCAAGTGAGGAAAAACCCAAAACCCCAAACCAAACACCTAAGAACCCAAGTGATTGAGCATCACTGAAGAGATTGTTCCTGTGTGGAACCGATGCTTGTTACCTTCGATGACTGTGCATCCTCCAGACGATCAGGAGTCATGGTCTAGAGCATCCAAGAGGAAATTATGGATCACTGAGTGATCGAGTCTGTGAAGGTTTGGAAGTCACCTGAAGACTTACCACGAGTGATTGGACGAGGTCTGTGTGACCTTAGTTCAAGGAGAATATGGTGAGGATTGTGCGTCCGGGATTGTGTGTCCTCAGGTTTTAATACCTAGCCACTCCAACCAAACGTACAACTGTCACAGCAGTTGGAAATGGTCTACCAAATCATTGTCTTCACCGAGCTAACTGGTTCTATTTCTTCAACCCTCTCATTCCCTCATTACTGTGTTGTGTACTTGATCGCTAATGTCTGAAGACTTTGACTGAAGACTTCCTCAATTTCCTCAGTTCAATTCCTTCAGTCTGTTTGTCTTCAGCCTGCTTATCCTGTGTTTACGCTTTTTGTACTATGTGCTTGTTTTCATTTCTTCATGATGACTGTGCTACTACTCTATTATGTTTGCACCTGAGTACTTATTATTCCGCTGCAAGTAGTTCTTCGCTTAGGAATTTCCTCACCCTAAAATTCTGATATGTATCCAACGTATCTATAATTCTTGATTGTTCCATGCTATTATATTATCTCTTTTGGATGTTTATGGGCTTTATTATACACTTTTATATTATTTTTGGGACTAACCTATTAACCGGAGGCCCAGCCCAAATTGTTGTTTTCTTGCCTATTTCAGTATTTCGAAGAAAAGGAATATCAAACGGAGTCCAAACGGAATGAAACCTTTGGGAGAGTTATTTTTGGAACGGAAGCAATCCAGGAGACTTGGAGTAGACGTTAGGGAAGCTTCGAGGTGGCCACGAAATAGGGAGGCGCGCCCCCACCCTCGTGGGCCCCTCATGGTTCCCCTGACCGACTTATTTCGCTTATATATATCAATATACCCTAAAAACATCGGGGGACACAATAGATCGGGAGTTTCGCCGCCATAAGCCTTCGTAGCCACTGAAAACCAATCTAGACCCGTTCCGGCACCTTGCCGGAGGGGGGAATCCCTCTCCGGTGGCCATCTTCATCATCCCGGCGCTCTCCATGATGAGGAGGGAGTAGTTCACCCTCGGGGCTGAGGGTATGTACCAGTAGCTATGTGTTTGATCTCTCTGTCTCGTGTTCTTGAGGTGGTACGATCTTGACGTATTGTGAGCTTTGCTATTATAGTTGGATCTTATGATGTTTCTCCCCCTCTACTCTCTTGAGATGGATTGAGTTTTCCCTTTGAAGTTATCTTATCGGATTGAGTCTTTAAGGATTTGAGAATACTTGTTGTATGTCTTGCATGTGCTTATCTGTGGTGACAATGGGATATCACGTGATCCACTTGATGTATGTTTTGGTGATCAACTTGCGAGTTCCGTGACCTCGTGAACTTATGCATAGGGGTTGGCACACGTTTTCGTCTTGACTCTCCGGTAGAAACTTGGGGCACTCTTTGAAGTTCTTTGTGTTGGTTGAATAGATGAATCTGAGATTGTGTGATGCATATCATATAATCATACCCACGGATACTTGAGGTGACATTGGAGTATCTAGGTGACATTAGGGTTTGGTTGATTTGTGTCTTAAGGTGTTATTCTAGTACGAACTCTAGGATAGATTGAACGGAAAGAATAGCTTCGTATTATTTTACTATGGACTCTTGAATAGATCGACCAGAAAGGATAACTTTGAGGTGGTTTCGTACCCTACCATAATCTCTTCGTTTGTTCACTGCTATTAGTGACTTTGGAGTGACTCTTTGTTGCATGTTGAGGGATAGTTATATGATCAAATTATGTTATTATTGTTGAGAGGACTTGCACTAGTGAAAGTATGAACCCTAGGCCTTGTTTCAACGCATTGCAATACCGTTTGTGCTCACTTTTATCATTAGTTACCTTGCTATTTTTATATTTTCAGATTACAAAAACCTTTATCTACCATCCATATTGCACTTGTATCACCATCTCTTCACCGAACTAGTGCACCTATACAATTTACCATTGTATTGGGTGTGTTGGGGACACAAGAGACTCTTTGTTATTTGGTTGCAGGGTTGTTTGAGAGAGACCATCTTCATCCTACGCCTCCCATGGATTGATAAACCTTAGGTCATCCACTTGAGGGAAATTTTGCTACTGTCCTACAAACCTCTGCACTTGGAGGCCCAACAACGTCTACAAGAAGAAGGTTGTGTAGTAGATATCAAGTTCTTTTCTGGCGCCGTTGCCGGGGAGGTTAGCGCTTGAAGGTATATCTTTAGATCTTGCAATCAAATATTTTAGTTTCTTGTTTTATCACTAGTTTAGTTTATAAAAGGAAATTACAAAAAAATGGAATTAACTTTGCCTCATACGCTTCATCTTTTTAATATCTTTCGTGAGAATGATGGAAAGGAAAATTGTGCTCAAATGCTAGAAGAAGAAGTCTACAAAATGTTTGGCACTAAATCTTTGAATGATGAGCATGATTGCAATGTTGTTAGTATGAACTCCTTGAATATCCATATTACTAATGATGATTGCACCAATCATGATGAAAATGTCTCTTATAAGCATGTCAACTTTTGTGGAGTGCATAGAGTTTGCAAGTACACACCAAACAGGGAATATATATTTTGCAAGAGGCATAAGTATTTAGAAACTAGATGGTCGCAAGAAAGGCTAGATGTTTGTGCTGAAAATTTAAAATTTCTTCACCATACTTGTGAACTTTTCAATGAACATGGTCATTTAAATCTCAAATTCAAATTGTTTCATGATCGTATCGTGTCCAAAAATTGTGATGATTTGATTTCCCTTGCACATCATAATTAACTTAGTTTGCTTTTGGGTTATGAAGAAATGAAACGTATAACTAAGCATATTCCAGAATATAACCTTGAGAAATTCCTCGATATTGATCTAGAAGAAATTTTTATGTATTGTGCGGTGAATTGCATTGAAAATCCTTATATTGCCAATTACATAAAGAAAACAAAACAAATAGAGGATGAAGAGAATACTAATGAAAGGGAAGAGGCTTCCCAGTATCCTCCTATTATTTCTTATGATGAATCAGGTAACGAAGAGGAGCCTTCTATTCAACCAATCTCATCAATAAGGAGCTCCGAAAAGAGGATTAAACCCACACATAATGTGAAGATGAAAAAGAAAAGGCAGAGAAGTAAAGGTAAAGATGTATCCCTTCCAAATGATGTTGCCCCTATTACTCATTGTGATGATGATAATTGCTATACCATTGGTGATATCCATACTATTAATGATGAGAGTGATTATGCTTATGATATGAAAAGGCCCAAGCTTGGGGATGCTATGTTTGATGAGAATGACATGTTTGAGAATATATTTGCTGCAATTAATGTTTGTCCTAGGCTTGGGGATGCTATGTTTAATGAAGATGATATATCTAGCCTCCCAAGTTTTGATATGCAAATTTGTTATGATGATAGCATGCCTCCTACTTATGATGATTATATTGATGAAAGTGGGTTTGGAAGAGTGTCAACTTTAGGAAGTAATGATCCCACTATTTTGTAGAATGTTGAATCTTATTGTGATAATTATGAAAGTGGAATTGGAGAGGTCATGACTTTATTTAGTAATGATTCCACTATCTTGGAAGAGGTTTCAATTGATTATGATGAGAACAAAGTTGCTACCTATGATGATTATTGTGATGACACTTATGCTATAAAAAGTAGAGATGATTATATTTATAAAACTTGTCATGATTATCATTACCCTTTTTCTGAACATTACTCCTTTAATGTGGAAACAATTTATAGTATTCGAGTTTCTTATGATACTCCCACTATTCTGATTGAGAAGAATCTTGCTTATGTGGAGAGTAGTAAATTTTCTATGCTTGTAGATCATGAAAAGAATGCTTTATGTGATGGTTATATTGTTGAATTCATTCATGATGCTACTTAAAATTATTATGAGGGAGGAACATATGCTTGTAGGAATTACAATAATATCAAGTTTCCTCTCTATGTGCTTAAAGTTTTGAAGTTATGCTTGTTTTGCCTTCCTATGCTAGTTGATTATTGTTCCCATAAGTTGTTTGCTCACAAAATCCCTATTCATAGGAAGTGGGTTATACTTAAATGTGCTAGTCGTATTATTCATGATGCTCTCTTTATATTTCAATTCTTATCTTTTATGTGAGCATCATTGAAATCATCATGCCTAGCTAGAGGCGTTAAACGATAGCGCTTGTTGGGAGGCAACCCAACTTTATTTTTGTTCCTTGCTTTTTGCTTCTGTTTAGTAATAAATAATTTAGCTAGCATCTGTTATGATTGAGTTTTTATGTTTTAATTAGTGTTTGTGCCAAGTAGAACCTTTGGGAAGACTTGGGGAAAGTCTTTGCGATCTTGCTGTAAAAAACAGAAACTT
The DNA here is from genome assembly GCF_056163025.1 of Triticum urartu. Classification (NCBI taxonomy): domain Eukaryota; kingdom Viridiplantae; phylum Streptophyta; class Magnoliopsida; order Poales; family Poaceae; genus Triticum; species Triticum urartu. The sequence goes on along the minus strand of NC_141874.1, from coordinate 218,459,623 downwards.
TAGTGCTCACGAGAATTGCTGCCATTTTTTATTAGAGAGTTCTATCTAGTTAATTATTTTTTAGGATGATTAATAGATAAATTTCTCATGTCCAGAAATTTATTTTAGAATTTATGGGGTTCCATAAGTATACGTTTGATCCACATTACTACAGACTGTTCTGTTTTTGACAGATTCTGTTTTCTATGTGTTGTTTGCTTATTTTGATGAATCTATGAGTAGTATCGGAGGGTATGAACCATAGAGAAATTGTAATACATTATAAATTACACCAATATGAATTTATAATGAGTTCATTACAGTACCTTGAAGTGGTGGTTTGTTTTCTTATACTAACGGAGCTTACGAGTTTTCTGTTAAGTTTTGTGTTGTGAAGTTTTCAAGTTTTGGGTAAAGATTCGATGGACTATGGAATAAGGAGTGGAAAGAGCCTAAGCTTGGGGATGCCCAAGGCACCCCAAGGTAATATTCAAGTACAACCAAGATCCTAAGCTTGGGGATGCACCGGATGGCATCTCCTCTTTCGTCTTCGTTCATCGGTAACTTTACTTGGAGCTATATTTTTATTCGCCACATGATATGTGTTTTACTTGGAGCGTCATTTTATTTTATTTTGTTTTGATTGCTGTTTGAATAAAATACCAAGATCTGAAATTCTTAAATGTTAGAGAGTCTTCACATAGTTGCATAATTATTCGACTACTCATTGATCTTCACTTATATCTTTCGGAGTAGTTTGTCATTTGCTCTAGTGCTTCACTTATATCCTTTTAGAGCATGGTGGTGGTTATATTTTATAGAAATAATTGATCTCTGATGCTTCACTTATATTATTTTGAGAGTCCTAAACAGGATGGTAATTTGCTTTGGTTATGAAACTAGTCCTAATATGATGGGCATCCAAGATGGACTTTCATATAGCGTGCATTGAATACTATGAGAAGTTTGATACTTGGTAATTGTTTTGAGATATGGAGATGGTGATATTAGAGTCATGCTAGTTGAGTAGTTGTGAATTTGAGAAATACTTGTGTTGAAGTTTGTGATTCCCGTAGCATGCACGTATGGTGAACCGTTATGTGATGAAGTCGGAGCATGATTTATTTATTGATTGCCTTCCTTATGAATGCGGTCGGGGACGAGCGATGGTCTTTTCCTACCAATCAATCCCCCTAGGAGCATGCGCATAGTACTTTGTTTAGATAACTAATAGATTTTTGCAATAAGTATGTAAGTTCTTTATGACTAATGTTGAGTACATGGATTATACGCACCCTCACCCTTCCACATTTGCTAGCCTCTCTAGTACCGCGCAACTTTCGCCGGTACCATAAACCCACCATATACCTTCCTCAAAACAGCCACCATACCTACCTATTATGGCATCTCCATAGCCATTCTGAGATATATTGCCATGCAACTTTCCACTGTTCCGTTTATTATGACACGCTCCATCATTGTCATATTGCTTTGCATGATCATGTAGTTGACATCGTCTTTGTGGCAAAGCCACCGTTCATAATTCTTTCATACATGTCACTCATGAGTCATTGCACATCCCGGTACACCGCCGAAGGCATTCATATAGAGTCATATCTTGTTCTATGTATCGAGTTGTAATTATTGAGTTGTAAGTAAATAAAAGTGTGATGATCATTATTATTAGAGCATTGTCCCAGTGAGGAAAGGATGATGGAGAATATGATTCCTCCACAAGTCGGGATGAGACTTCGGACGAAAAATAAAATAAAAATAAAAAAGAGGCCAAAAAAAGAAAAAAAAAGAAGGCCTAAATAAAAAATAAAAAAATAAAAAAATATGAGAGAAAAAGAGAGAAGGGGCAATGCTACTATCCTTTTACCACACTTGTGCTTCAAAGTAGCACCATGATCTTCATGATAGAGAGTCTCCTATGTTGTCACTTTCATATACTAAGTGGGAATTTTCCACTATAGAACTTGGCTTGTATATTCCAATGATGGGCTTCCTCAAAATGCCCTAGGTCTTCGTGAGCAAGCATGTTGGATGCACACCCACGTAGTTTCTTTTTGAGCTTTCATACCCTTATAGCTCTAGTGCATCCGTTGCATGGCAATCCCTACTCACTCACATTGATATCTATCAATGGGCATCTCCATAGCCCATTGATACGCCTAGTTGATGTGAGACTATCTTCTCCCTTTTTGTCTTCTCCACAACCACCATTCTATTCCACCTATAGTGCTATGTCCATGGCTCACGCTCATGTATTGCGTGAATATTGAAAAAGTTTGAGAACATGAAAAGTATGAAACAATTGCTTGGCTTGTCATTGGGGTTGTGCATGATTTAAATATTTTGTGTGATGAAGATAGATCATAGCTAGACTATATGATTCTGTAGGGATAACTTTCTTTTGCCATGTTATTTTGAGAAGACATGATTACTTTGTTAGTATGCTTGAAGTATTATTATGTTTATGTCAATATTAAACTTTTGTCTTGAATCTTACGGATCTGAATATTCTTGCCACAATAAAGAAGATTACATAGATAAATATGTTAGGTAGCATTCCACATCAAAAATTCTGTTTTTATCATTTACCTACTCGAGGACGAGCAGGAATTAAGCTTGGGGATGCTGACACGTCTCTGACGTATCTATAATTTTTTATTGTTCCATGCTATTATATTATCTGTTTTGGATGTTTATGGGCTTTATCATACACTTTTATATTTTTTTTGGGACTAACCTATTAACTGGAGGCCCAGCCAAAATTGTTGTTTTCTTGCCTATTTTAGTATTTCGAAGAAAAGTAATATCAAACGGAGTCCAAACAGAATGAAACCTTCGGGAGAGTTATTTTTGGAACGGAAGCAATCCAGGAGACTTGGAGTAGGCGCCAGGGAAGCTTCAAGGTGGCCACGAGGCAGGGAGGCGCGCCTGCCCCCTGGGAACGCCCCCACCCTCGTGGGCCCATCGTGGCTCCCCTGACCGACTTCTTTCGCCTATATATATCAATATACCCTAAAAACATCAGGGAACACAATAGATCAGGAGTTCCGCCGCCACAAGCCTCCGTAGCCACCGAAAACCAATCTAGACCTGTTCCGGCACCCTGCCGGAGGGGTGAATCCCTCTCCGGTGGCCATCTTCATCGTCCCGGCGCTCTCCATGATGAGGAGGGAGTAGTTCACCCTCGGTCCTGAGGGTATGTACCAGTAGCTATGTGTTTGATCTCTCTCTCTCTCGTGTTCTTGAGGTGGTACGATCTTGATGTATCGCGAGCTTTGCTATTATAGTTGGATCTTATGATGTTTCTCCCCCTCTACTCTCTTGTTATGGATTGAGTTTTCCCTTTGAAGTTATCTTATCGGATTGAGTCTTTAAGGATTTAAGAACAATTGATGTATGTCTTGCATGTGCTTATCTGTGGTGACAATGGGATATCACGTGATCCATTTGATGTATGTTTTGGTGATCAACTTGCGAGTTCCATGACCTCGTGAACTTATGCATAGGGGTTGGCACACAATTTCGTCTCGACTCTCCGGTAGAAACTTTGGGGCACTCTTTGAAGTTCTTTGTGTTGGTTGAATAGATGAATCTGAGATTGTGTGATGCATATCGTATAATCATACCGACGGATACTTGAGGTGACATTGGAGTATCTAGGTGACATTAGGGTTTAGTTGATTTGTGTCTTAAGGTGTTATTCTAGTACGAACACTAGGATAGATTTAACGGAAAGAATAGCTTCGTGTTATTTTACTACGGACTCTTGAATAGATCGATCAGAAAGGATAACTTTGAGGTGGTTCCGTACCCTATCATAATCTCTTCGTTTGTTCACCGCTATTAGTGACTTTGGAGTGACTCTTTGTTGCATGTTGAGGGATAGTTATATGATCCAATTATGTTATTATTTTTTAGAGGACTTGCACTAGTGAAAGAATGAACCCTAGGCCTTGTTTCAACGCATTTTCAGATTACAAAAACCTTTTTCTACCATCCATATTGCACTTGTATCACCATCTCTTCGCTGAACTAGTGCACCTATACAATTTACCATTGTATTGGGTGTGTTAGGGACACAAGAGACTCTTTGTTATTTGGTTGCAGGGTTGTTTGAGAGACACCATCTTCATCCTATGCCTCCCACAGATTGATAAACCTTAGGTCATCCACTAGAGGGAAATTTGCTACTGTCCTACAAACCTCTGCACGTGGAGTCCCAACAATGTCTACAAGAAAAAGGTTGTGTAGTAGACATCAAATTCCTCACTAAAGAATTCAGAAAAATCGCCTGTTAACCCCCCCTCTAGTCGACTTAACGCATGTTCAATTGGTATCAAAGCAAGGTACTCCCTTGTTCTGTGTGATTTTAGTTTAACCACATGGAGTTTTAGTTATGTCGACCGCAGGTATGATCAAAGTCTTTGCTGGGTGTCCTACCTTCGATGGGACGGACTACCCCTACTGGAAGAATAAGATGCGAATGCATCTTGAGGCAATTGAGAACAATCTCTGGTACGTTGTGGAAAATGGTGTTCCCTCTGTCACTCCTACCATCAACGCTGCTGACGTGAAGACATTCAAGCAACTCGACTCTCAAGCAAAGAACATCATATGTGGCCATCAGAGCAAAGGGCAGTATGGCAGAGTGAGTGCTTTGGAGACATCAAAACTTATCTGGGATAGGCTATCCAAGATCAATGAAGGAGTCTCAACACAGCATGACTATCGAGTTGACGTTCTTCACAATCTCTTCAACCACTTCAAAAGACACGACAATGAAAATGTTCAGCAAACCTTCGATCGCCTCACTGACATTTCAAATGAGCTTCAAGCACTTGGTGCCACTGACATCACCGACCACGAGGTGTTGAATAAATTGCTTCGATCGCTTGATTCCTCATTTGACACCCTTGAAGTGATGATACAAGAACGTGGAGACTACAAGTCACTTGATCCCGCTGATATCCTCGAGAGGCTAAACACTCATGATTTCCAGCTTGCTGAGAAGAGAGATCTCTATGGACCGGGCTATGGTAGATCACGTGCTCTGAAGGCCAAGGCAGTGTCTGAATCTGAAGGTGATGATTCTGGTAGCAGCCTTGGTGATCCTGAAGAACTGAGCCAGGAGCTAGCAATGCTCATGAGGAAATTCCAGAAGTTCTCAAGATGTGGTTGCTTTGGAAAATCCTTGAGAAGTGATGACCTAAGATCAGATTCCTCATCCCATGATTACAAGAAGAGACTTTGCCACAAATGCAAGAAACCCGATCACCACATTCAAGATTGTCCTCAGTGGGAAAAGGAATAAAAGAAGAAGAAGTACAAGGACTACAGTTCTGATGATTCAAAGAAGAAGAAGAGATCTTCAAAGTCCTCTTCATCAAAATCCTCAAGGTCTTCATATCACAAGAAGAGCAGCTCCAAGAAGGCTCGGGCATTCATTGGCAAGGAAATGGACTCTAATGCTGAATATGAGGAAAATGAGGAAGATGAGGCATCAGAGGAGTCAGACTCTGGTGTGGCGAGCCTAGCCCTCGCTACTATGTTCGTCAGCAAGTCGCACTTCAACATTGAGGAAAATGACCTCCCCAACACTGCTGACGACGGCGATGATGATTACACTCCCACCTATTGCTTCATGGCAAAAGGTGCAAATGTACTCAAATATCCCTCCTCTGAATCAAGTGAGGATGAATCTGATGAAAACCTCAAGCCTAGCTATTCTAAACTTGCTAAGATTGCTGTGAAATAACAAAAGATTCTTGAAAAGGTTCAAAATATGCTAGACAAAAGCGATGATATGTTGGGTGAAGAAATGGATCGCACTAAAACTTTGACTGAAAGTCTTCAGAGACTTCAGACTAAGTTTGACAATCTTTAGAGTCATCATAACACTCTCTTATCTGATCATGAGAAGCTTTCTTATGAATTTCTTCAAAGAAAGCAAGACCTTGAGCAGCTAAGGGGGAGTTATGAAGATCTTCAGAAGGAGCGTGATTTATTACTTTCTCAACAAATCAGTGTTGCTCAGGAAGAATTTAATCCTCCATGTTTGAAGTGCATTGAACGAGAATCTGCTAATTCTTCACCTAAAAGTTCAAATGCTTCTATTGCTGCAAATTCTTCAACTGTCTCTGCTATCACTAATTACTCATCTGAGGATGCTGCAAGTATCACTGACCATGCAGGGGTTGAAGGAATTGTATGTGACAGGCATGTACAAAAGCCTCAAAGGGCATCAGGCACTTTGTGATGTGCTTAAAAAGCAAATCCTCAACCGAAACCTAAGGAAAGAGGGTATTGCCTTTGAGAGGAAACTCAATGCTGATGGGACCTACTAGAAACCTGAGCAGTATTCTAAAACCTCATGGGTTGCTGCAAAGGGACCTTTAGTGGATCCATCTACCTTATCTGGCTTTACATGTGAATCTTCATATTCATCTAATGAGTCATTTGACTCCAATTATAAACTGTTCAAAAATCAGAATGGTGAAGTATTTGCTAGATATGTTGGCACTAACTGCAGGAACGGTCCTCCTATGAAGAAAATCTGGGTTCCCAAAAGGTGCCTTGAAAGTCTTCAAGTGAATGTCATCATGACACCACCTGTGAAGAACAGTAACCCTAGATCCAATTCGTCATATGGATCCAAGTCCTCAGATGGACCAAATTCCTGACATGGATCAAATTCTTCATTTGAACATCATCGTGCTAACCCTTCTGTTTTGCAGGGAAGATCTGAGGGCTATGAATATGTGCATTATTCTTCAAACCATTATGTTCATAAGTTCTCAAAGAATTTCTCCGCTTATTCATATGCTTACTCTAACCCCTCTTATGTGAAATGAAGTGGATTGGCTTCAATGCCACCTTTCTCTTATGGAGCTCGCATAATGATGAACTCTTTGCCACCCTCCAAATGTGGGTGGTGAAGAAAAAGAACTAATATCTTATGCAGGGTCAGGTGTCCAGACGAACTTAAACATCTGAAGAATTTGCTGGAGACCTGAATATGCTTGAAAGGATGCAAGCTAATCATGAAGAAATGTTTTTCATCTCTCACGTCCTCATATTACTATATGTGTTCTCTTACCTGATGAAATTGATGTCATATTCTTCACTGTTGAAGTATATGAGTTCGTAAGATGCACTAATTCATCTGCAGGATGATCAACCCAAAGCCACTGAGTGGGTCCTCGATAGTGGATGTACAAATCACATGACTGGTGATAGGAGCTTATTGATGGACACTGCTTTATCTCCATCGCATCTGAAGCATATCACCTACGCTGACAAAGGCAAAAGCAAGGTATTGGGTCTAGGTAAGGTTGCAATCTCAAAGGATCGACACATGAACAAAGTCATGCTTGTCGAGTCCTTAGGGTTCAAGCTCATGTCTATCTCAATGCTTTGTGATCTTGATATGGTTGTTGTCTTTGGAAAGTATCATTGTGTTGCGATCATGGAAGCTGACAATTCCAAAGTCTTCGAAGGCTTTAGGAGAGGAGATTTTTATATTGTTGATTTCTCTACAGGACCAAAACATGCTAAATGTCTACTTGCAAAAGCTTCAGAAGGCTGGCTGTGGCATCGACGACTTGGTCATGCTGGCATGAGGAACTTGCACACGCTCGTGAAGAAGAAGCATGTCATTGGCATCAAGGGTGTAAAATTACTCAAGGATCGTCTGTGTGGAGCTTGTGAAGCTGGAAAGATGACCAAGGTCAAGCATCCCTCAAAGACCATCATGACTACCACTCGTCCATTTGAATTGCTTCACATGGATCTCTTTGGCCCTACTCATTATGCCACATTTACTAATGCTGCATCTTTATATGGCTTTGTCATTGTTGATGACTATTCTCGTTATACATGGTTGCATATCATCACTTACAAAACTGAAGCGTAGGAAGTCTTCAAACGATTTTCCTTGAGGGCTTCAACCAACTTTGGTGTGAAGATCAAGCACATCAGAAGTGACAACGGAACTGAGTTCAAGAATACTGGTCTTGATGACTATCTTGATGAACTTGGTATTACTCACGAGTTATCTGTTCCTTGTACTCCTCAGCAGAATGGCGTCATGGAGCGCAAGAACAGGACTCTTGTTGAGATGGCTCGCAGTATGCTTGATGAATACAAGACGCCTCCTCGCTTCTGGCCTGAGGCAATTGATACTGCATGCCACATCATCAATAGGGTATATCTTCACAAATTCTTCAGAAAGACCTCATATGAACTCCTCACTGACAAGAAACCTGATGTGAGTTATTTCAAAGTCTACAACGCTAAATGTTGGATTAGAGATCCTCATCACAAATTCTAAATTTGCACCAAAAGCACATGAAGGTTTTATTCTTGGTTATGGAAAGGACTCGCACGCCTACAGAGTCTTCAACACCTATCACCACAAGGTTGTTGAAAGTGTAGATGTGCGGTTCGATGAAACTAATGGCTCGCAAAGAGAGCACCTACCTCCTGTGCTAGATGAAATACCACCTGAGGAATCCATTAAGTTCAAGGCTACTGAGGATGTCATTCCTACCGAAGAATCTGCTGAAGAAGTCATTCCAGAATGTGAAGAACATCATGCTGGTGCACCTGAAGAAAATGGCTCTAAAGAAAATTTTGAGAAAATTCCTCGTCGTCAACCAGCTCATCCTCGCGCCGCAAATGAAGTGTAGATTGAGAGAATCATCAACGACAGCAAAGCACCAGGTCCTCTCACACGCTCAAAAGCTTCACATTTGTCTAACTTTTGTGGGCACTTTGATTTCGTCTCTATCACAGAGCCCACTAAGGTAGATGAAGCATTTCTGGAGCCTGAGTGGATTCAAGCTATGCAAGAAGAATTACATCAGTTTGAGCTCAACAATGTGGGAACTTATCAAGTGACCAATCATCAGCACCAAATGGATCTACCGCAACAAGCAAGATGAAAATGGCCTTGTAGTGAGGAATAAGGCATGGCTTGTAGCTCAAGGCTACACACAGGTTGAAGGAATTGATTTCGATGAAACTTTTGCACCTGTTGCTAGACTTGAAGCTATTCGCATATTACTTGCTTATGCTAACCATCCTAATATCATCTTATATCAAATGGATGTGAAAAGTGCATTCCTCAATGGTAAGCTTGAGGAAGAAGTATATGTTGCTCAACCCCCAGGTTTTGAGGATCCAAAGCATCCTGACAAAGTCTTTAGACTCAATAAGGCCCTCTATGGCCTCAAGCAGGCCCCTCGGGCGTGGTATGATACTTTGAAGGAATTCCTCATGAAGAAAGGCTTCAAACCCGGTTCACTTGACCCAACTTTTTTCACCAAAGCTTATGATGATGAATTATTCATGTGCCAAATATATGTTGATGACATCATCTTTGGTTGTACTGACCAACGTTATAGTGATGAATTTGCCTATATGATGAGTGAAGAATATCAAATGTCTATGATGGGAGAATTGAAATTCTTCTTAGGTCTTCAAATTCATCAACAACGAAACGACATCTTCATATCTCAGGAGAAATACCTCAAGGATGTATTGAGGAAATTCGGCATGCAAGATTGCAAAAGCGTCAAAATCCCTATGCCCACAAATGGCCATTTATGCACTGATGAAAATGGTATTGACTTCGATAAAAAGGTATACCACTCCATGATTGGCTCTTTATTGTATTTATGTGCATCTAGGCCAGATATTATGCTTAGTATTTGCATGTGTTCCCGTTTTCAAGCTATACCGAAGGAATCACACCAAAAGGCTGTGAAGCATATTCTTCGATATCTAGCTCACACTCCAACACTTGGATTATGGTATCCCAAGGGCTCGGCTTTTGATCTCATTGGATATTCAGACTCTGACTATGCTGGTGGTCGTGTGGACTGCAAGTCAACATCAAGCACATGCCATTTCCTCAGACGATCTTTGGTATGTTGGTCCTCGAAGAAAAAGAACTGTGTATCACTTTCTACTACTGAAGCTGAGTACATTGCTGTTGGTTCGTGCTATGCTCAATTGCTATGGATGAAGCAAACTCTCAAGGACTACGACATCAATGTGAAGAATGTGCCACTCTATTGTGACAATGAGAGTGCCATCAAGATTGCTCATAACCCAGTTCAGCACTCAAAGACAAAGCACATTCAGATTCGTCATCATTTTCTTCGTGATCCTGTGTTGAAGGGCGACATCTCTATTGAGCATGTAAAGACTGAAGAACAGCTAGCTGATATCTTCACAAAGCCTTCGGATGAGAAGAGATTTAGCAAGTTGCCATGTGAGCTAAATATCTTAGAATCTTTGAATGTCCTTTGAAAAGGACACACATCCTAACACTTATGCAAAATTGATGACTTAGATGTGCAACACACGAAGTAACATTTTTCTTCAATCAATGAAGACTAACCCTCTAAGTGTGAAGAAATTAATGAAGAATTTGATCCTCAGAGCCCTACGACAATTGTACACGGCGTCTGAAATCAACATTCTTATACGGTGGGTTACACCACCAACAAAATTGAAAATCTTCAATTTGAGTTTTTCCTCAGTGTTGAAATTCCTCAATTGTTCGATTTCTTCAACTTTGCAATGTCTTCACTCTCTCCATCGTTATATATATATATATATATATATATATATATATATACATAAACACTATTCTGTTCACGGGATCAGAATAATATTCTGATCACAACCTGACCTGCCCCGCTAGTAGTACGTTGAACTTCCCTGTGAACTAGGTTGAACTTCCGCCAACATTGCCGAAATGGGGCTTGCAATATACCGTTGGAAAGCTATGGACACCAATATCGTGACCCAAATTAAATTTTTGGCAAAATATAAGCGGTTTAAGAGCAGTTTTGAAAACCGTTTTTCTTCGCAGAAAAAACGTGAATCGTATTTTCGATCGCATTTCTAAACCATTTATCGGAATGAGGCATATAATATGGCGTTGGAAAGCTGCTGCAAAACCGCTTCTTCCACATGTTGAAAGTTTTCTCTAATTCCCTATGGTTAAAGAGTAATCTGAAAAAATGTAAAATTTCGTAAACCGAATAGCTGAGTTCATTTTTTTGATGTCATTTCTCAACGGCTAATCCAATGGAGGCATATGATATGGCGTTGGAAAGCTTATGAAAATGCGCTACTTTTTTATCTTGAAAGTTTTTTTTCTAGTTTTGAATGGTTTAGGAGTAATTTAGAAAATGGTCCAAGTCCTACCGAGTTCGTATTTTCGAGCTAATTTTTTAACTGTGCGTCCGAATCCGGCAAATGATATGGCGTTGGAAAGCTTGAACAAATGCGAAATTTTTGGTATGTATTGTTTCTCCCAATTCTTTATGATTTTAAGTCAGTTTCGAAAATGGAGAAAAACATATTTTAGCCATAATTTCTACAAACTTTATCGGAATTTGGCAAATAATATACCCTTGAAAAGCTATGGAAAATGCGAAACTTTTTCATGTTGATGGTTTTCTCTGATTCTTAGCCGTTTTCAAGTAATTTCGAAAACGGCAAGATCATTCGTTCTGCCTCTGTCGCGAAACAGATTCTTCGAAAATGCACCGCGTGAAGAACCTGAACTTCTCAGCATATCTACATGAACTTCACTCTGTTTTCGATGTGCTTTTTTTCCTCGCAGATCTCCATCCACTACTCGTAGTTCTCCATCCACTCCTCGGAATTCAACGAGTGATATACCGATGGAAAGCTGTTGTAAACATGCAACTTTCCCGTGTTGATTATTTTCTCATACTCGCAATGGTTTTAAAAGTTTTTCATCTGAAATTCATTCAGTGTAGTAGTTGAACTTCCTGCTGTTGTCAGTTGAACTTCTGTGACGTATTTTCGTCTGTAATTTTATCATCCATTCGTCAGTGTTACACAAATGTTATTTCTTTTGTACAAATTGCTCTCACAATAATTTTTTTAACTTTCTCCAACAAAGGACTTGAACTTATAACAACAAAACTTTTTGCCTTTGTTTTTTATTTTTTAATACAAAATGCACACCGTGTATTACAAGAACTTCTAGCAGTTATCAACCTGAACTTCTCTCGGTTACATGAAAATATTTGAGTTTTTTATGAATTTTTAATCTTATTTTTCTTAATCCTTTTTTATGAATTTTGAAGTGCTCTATTTTTAATAGTTGAAATTCTTGTTATTTTATTTTTGAACTTCTCGTTTCCATTCTTTAATAACGAGGAAAATCTGATTTTTCTATAATCATTGAACTTCTCCATCTTTTTAATATGGACTTACTAGTTTTATTTCTTAATCTTTTTTAATGAAATTTGAAGCGTTATATTTTTAAAAAGTTGAACTTCTTATTTTCTATTTTTGAACTTCTTGTTTCCATTCTTTAATAGTGAGGAAAATTCTGAGTTTTCCATAATCATCGAACTTCTCCATCTTTTTAATATGGACTTCCTGGGTTTTTTCTTAATCTTTTTTTATGAAATTTTGAAGCACTTTATTATTAAAATTTGATACTCTTGTTATTTAATTTTTGAACTTCTTGTTTCCATTCTTTAATAACGAGGAAAATCTGAGTTTTCTTTAATAACAAGAATTTTTGAACTTCCGAGGGAAGAGCACTTAAACTTTGCCTTTTTATTATATTTTTCTCATACGAAATGCACAGCATGCAATACGTGAACTTCCGACAGTTATCAATTTGGACTTCTCTCTGTTTCGGTTTAAAAAACGAGAAAATTCTTTTAGAACTTTTTTTAGTTTTTCCTTTTTTATTTGAACTTCTTCATTTTAATATTTAGTAACGACAAAACATCTAAGTTTTTTTTACCTTTGAATCTTTTTTTACTTTGAACTTCTTCGAAAAATATGGTTTTACATAAGCAAACAATTTTCTAGGTTTTTAAATTTGAACTTCTAGTTTTTTACCTTCTTGGTTATTTGAAATTGAACTTCTAGGGTTGTCAAATTTGAACTTCTACATTTTTTGACCTTCTCGGTTATTTTAAATTTTAATGTGACGTATTTTCGTTTGTAATTTTCTCATCCATTCGTCAGTGTTACACAAATGATATTCCTTTTGTACAAACCTCTCTCACAATTCTTTTTTAACTTTCTACGACCGAGGACTTGAAGTTACACAAATGATATTCCTGCCGTTTTCGAAAATGACGAGATCATGATTTCTGCCTTCATCGTGAATGGAAATGCACTTCGTGAAGTAGTTGAACTTTTGGGGCATGTATGTTGAACTTCACTCTGTTTTTGACGTGCTCTTTTTTGCACGGCGTGAAGTAGTTGATCTTCTAGGGCATGTCTATTTGAACTTCACTCTGTTTCACTTTATTGTCTTTCTCTTATAGGAAACACACACCATGTAGTACGTGAACTTCCGGTTGTTATTACTTTGTGATTCTCTCTGGTTTGAGAGAATTATTTTAAAACACAAAAAACAACATCTTTTTTATGTATTTTGGACATCTAAATACATGGTGAACCTCTCTCAGAACTTTTCCTCGCCGAGCACTTGAACTTCTAATAACCATTTTTTCACTAAAATAAACTCTTTTTAGGTGTACCATTTGTTTTAATTTGAGAACCTTGGGTTTTTTAAATATTGATCCACTTCATTATTTTAGTTTGAACTTCTAGTTTTTTAAAGCAGGGAAATTTCATTTGAACTTTTTTTAGGTGTACCATTTATTTTAATTTGAACTTCTTCATTTTATTCTTTAGTAAGAAAAACAATTTGATATCTTTTTTCATTTCATTGGTTGGACGTAAATGATATGGCGTTGGAAAGCTTATGAAAAATTTGATATCCTTTTTCATTTCTACGAGAGGGTCTCTAATTTACTTCCAAATGGTAGTATAAATTTTGAACTACTTTATATTTTTAATTTGGCCTCCTTGGTTTACTCTTTAGTAACGCTGAAAATCCTAATGTAGTAATAAACATCGAACCGCTTCATTATTTAAATGTGAATTTCTAGTTATTATTTAGAAATGAGCAAAATTCATTTTCCAAAAAGGAAAAAATGGTATACCTTTAGAAACTTGCTGAAAAGATATAACTTTTTTCTTGTTAATTATTTTTCTCAAATTTGCCATGGTTTAAAAGATTTTTTAATACGTTAAAACTTGATTCCAACGATATACACCATACGTTTGAATCTTTTATCCAAATAGAGCATATGATATACTGTTGAAAAGCTTGTGAAAGATTTAACTTTTTTCATGTAGACATTTTGTTAAATTCGTTGTTGTTTATAAGAAGTTATAAAAATGCGACATCTTTTTTGTTTTCTTTTTTGAACACATAAGTCTTAGGTTTTTACAAATTTTAAACTTCGTACTTATTTAAATTTGATCTTCTAGGCTTCTTTAGAAATGGAAAAATACGTTTGTATAAACTGTTTGAACTTCCCTTTTTATGTAATATGAGCTTCTTTGTTTTGTAATAAATATTTGAATTTCTCCATTATTTAAATTTGAACTTCTGTTTTTCTAAAACAATAAAAATCCATTTTTTAAAAAACTTTGCTTAAACTACAACCTACTACAAGCCCCATTAGCGCCACATCACACAACTTCTTCTTCTTCAACTGCTGAGTAAATTTCTTAGCTTTTTTATTTGTATACTATAACTTGTACACATATTACTGAACGGACAAAATTACTGTAATTAAACCGCCTCACAAATGAAACTTAAGTCGGATGCTCAAACATATAGAAACAATCAACAATTTTAGATAGTGACGTAAACCTTTAGACAGAGCAAAAATTTGATTGGTGGACTTGGACAAAGCGATGTTCTTTTTACCCCCATTTGTTATTCTCTATATAAAACCAACAGGGATCTTATCCTTTTGAGCAGTGAACTTGCGATCTCCAACTCACCATTTTCTTTTCCGTCTTCTTCCTGACATGCCCATATCCCAAGATCTACTAGTGCTAGCAAGCCACACGTCAGTAGTTTGGCCTTCAGAGCAGATTTTTGGCTACAGTGCACTGAAAAAGCTCTCTGCATGTACTAAAAAATATCTTTGAACCCTCGTTTCCCCATTATCTCTTAACTGCATTCTGCCTAAAATCTTCCGTCTGATTTGCTGTCCAAAATAGGATGAGCCGGTTCGTCATGGTGGTGCCTGAAGCACAAGGCTCGATAGAAGCACCCAAGAAGAATTAGCACTCCACGGCATCGATGCATTTTGGAGAAGAAAACTCATGTTTTCCAATATTAAAGGACCAGTGAAAATGAACTAATATATCACAACATCAACTTTTTTGCACCTGCAAGTACGTCTGAACTTCAGACAAGAAAATCACCTAGAAAATGGACCTTGTGGGGGCGCTGATGTGCTAGGCAGCCACACGCCATTGTTGTCGGGCGGGCGAGTTGGATCTGTACGCCTCATGCAGCCTGTACACGAGAAAATGGTCAAGAGTAGCTTCCTTATCCATTGCTGAACCTGCAAGTCGACGAAGAAGTCCTCCAGGCATCTCACTGATGGATGACCATGAGAGGCGGCTCGAACTTTTTAGTTCATGCATTTGAACGGGCTTGCGCTACTGAATCGAACTTCCTGTAGCATCACAGAGACGAACAAGGGCCGTGAGACTAGGCACCAGCGGCGCGCCCACATCATGTACTTGCCCGGCTCCGTTGCATCTCGTCGGCGACATCCTATATGCCGCTCTCACTCTCATGACAGTACATAGTCTTGTCCCGCTAGCCGGAGGAGCAGGACGACACTGCGGGCCTCGCACGTGATCTGGCAGCAGTTGCTGCAGGGGCCGAGCAAGTCGGGAGGAGGAAGGGTTCAGCACGGGTGCGCGCGGCTGCGCATGAGAGTAGGCGGGGTGCAGGGTTGGGACCAACCGCGGCGCATGGGAGCAAGTGGGGTTCTGGGTAGGTACGCGCGGCGGCGCATGGGAGGAGCGGGAGGGGTTGAAGTCCAAACCCACCTCGCCCTGAAGGAAGGGGCCAGCCTTGCGCCGGAAGGAGGCGGGGGCGACGGCGTGCTAGGAGGAGGTGGGGGCGGCGGCCTTGCACCGGAAGAAGGCGACGGCGTGCTAGGAGGAGGTGGGGCGGCGGCCTTGCACCGGAAGAAGGCGGGGCGGCGGCGCATCGGGAGGTGGCGGGGCCGGCGGTGCGCCCGCTCGCCCGAAAGGAGGAGGGCCCCGGGGGCGCGTCGGAGCAGGGTGGGCCGCGGCCGGAGGTGGTTGGCGGATTAGGGGAGGTCGCAGGGGTAGGATGGCGACGGGAGGGACGGAGATAAGGTTTGGGGCGCTTTGCGCTATTTCTGTTCCCGCCCGATCTCAGGAACATGTCGTGGCCCTATATAGGGGGGCTGTGATCCAAATAACTATTCTAATCCTGGGATTAGAAAAGTGCTGTCCTATATATATGAGTTTATGTCCGCCAACCACCTCCGGCCGCCGCCCACCCTCCCCCAATCCGAAAATTTATATATATGAGTTTATGTCCACTACATCATTCACTAATTTCTAATCTTCAAGTAGCCTTTACTGCTAAGTGAATGTGATCGGACCCTTCCCCCTCTATGCTATACTCAACCCAGTCTGTTCACAAATTCTTCATCTGCGTTCCATTTGAAACTCGTTCAAAATCTTCACTGTGTCCTTCTCACCTGAAGAATTTGCGAACGAAACTTTAAAACTTTATTATCTAAATTTTCGCCTTTTTGCCGCCTAAACCGTTCCACATCCCACGATAATACTTATCTATTCACCCACGATCTCACACGATCGCCACCGCTCTGTACGTGGGTGACACATGTCACTAGGATGAGATGGGTCAGGGGCACGTTCGTCCATTTTCCTCGAGCGAGCGGTTTTTCACCTCGGCTATATATACCCTTCACCCTCCTCAGACTATTTTTACTCCGCTCGACCTCACTCCCTCACTGAAGCTCTCAAACCTAGCGCCGCCACTACTTCCATCATCGCCGGTGTGGAAGAGCTTCACTGCCTCGACCTCGTCGCATCGTACTCGCGCCGGCCGCGGATTTCTTCACTCCGCCGCTACAGTAGCTGTCTTCCTCCGCCAAGTTAGGGCATGGAAGATCCGGATAGACGAACTTCCAATCTACTATTCCGAGTTCATCGTGTTCTTTGTCAAGGGTAATTAAAATTTACTTTTACCGCCCTTGTTGATCCTAATGATTTCCACAAATCTTCAAAAGGTGTTTATTCTTCAATATTCACACTCTAAACACCTCACATGAACGTCTGTTCTTGATCTGTTTCTCTAAGCAACATTTTTCTTCAAGATTCCTCAATTGTGTGGATTTTCAATCTATACAACTCTGGAACCTAAGTCGAAGAACGCTTAGTGAAATTCCTCAAGACACATCCGGTCAAATTCCTCAAACTTGTTCTTTCCGCAAAAACTTATGAGAATGCATATGACCTCTCCAAATTCTTCGCACCTATACTCTGTTCATAGGTACTCATGTCCACTGCTGAATCACTAGGTTCTCATCAACTTAACTCATTTGCAGCGTTCCTTGAAGAAAAGTTGCATACCTCGCCAAAGAACTCAATTGTTCAAAATCCTCATTGAAGAAAATGGCTGACGGCAAGAAACCTCAGAAGGGAGGCAAGAGATTGGAAGTCAACACTCCATTTGAAATCCCTAAAGATATCTATGATGGATATTGCACACCCCCTGAGGAAACCAAGAATGAGCGCAAAGTGCGCATTCAGAATATTGAGAGGAGATGGGCACGGGAATGGTGGGAGTACATGTATATAACTCCAAAGTACATGAAGAAATTTGCTCTTTACCCTCCTTGCCCAAGACCTCCATTGGCACCTGGCCAAGAAGCTGATCCCACTAGCCTCAAGCGTGGTGAGTACTATCCTGATGAATGGGCAAAACGGCAAGCGAAGCTAGCCAAAATGGCTAAGGAAGCAGTGAGGAAATTCAATGAAGACTCTGCTGCTGCTGCCACTGCTGAGGCCTCTGCTAGCAAGACCAAGAAGGCTATGCCCAAGAAGCCTGCACATAAGCCTAGTGCCTCTGCTTCAATGCCCTCACGGCCAAGCACCTCAGCAATGCCCTCACGGCCCAATTATGCAAAACGCTCATGGCAAATTCCTCATGCTGCTCCAGCTGCTCCAAAGTCTTCAACTCCTCCTCCAAAGTCCTCAGCACCCGTGCATCTTGCCTCGTGTCAAAGGACCAAAGGCATCTCAATTGCCTCAGGAGCCTCAACAAGTTCTTAAGCTCCTCCGTAATCCTCAACTGGCCCCACTATACTGAAGACAAAGGCCACTGCTGGACGAGGCACTAGACCAAGTCCTCATAAGAAGTAGGTTGCCTTTCATGCGCACTACAAAAAGAAGACACATCCGTGACATTTTGGGCCGAACGAATTTTTTTTCTGTCATACATATGACACTTCTATGACGATAATTGTGACAAAACCCGGTATCATCATAGATGTGGTGGGCTCCTACTTCTATGACAAAAAATCATGACAGAAAATGGGCTTTTCGTCCTGGGCGGGCCGTAGACGCAGCTGCATGACATTCTTTGGGCCATCCATGATGGAAAAAATCGTGGTAGAAGTGAGGGGGAGGAAAATTTCGGGGAATTCCCGGTTACGGTGGAAGGTCGGGAGCCGAGCGATGCACGTTTCTCTCGTACACGTACGCGCGTGTGTGCGAGGCATTGGCTCTAACTGAATCCGAGCGAGGCATTGGGCTCTAACTGAACCCGAGCGATTGCATTGCAGGCTACGCGTTACTGAACCCAAGCGATCGATCGATGGCTGTTAACTGAACCCAATCGAGTGATTCCTTCGCTACTGCTGCTAACTGAAGCCGATCGATGGGATGAACAGTGAGCGTTGCAGAGGGGGGGGTGGATGAACAGTGAGCGGTGGCGTTGCCTCCGGATGAACAGGACCCCATGGTGTGGTGGAGGGCTAGATGAACAGTAGACGATGGAGGGGTGCCCGTGGAGGGGTGGTTGAATAGGACCCCGTGGTGTGGAGGGCTGGATGAACAGTAGACGGTGGAGGGGTGGTTGAACAGTAGCCGGTGGAGTAGCGCGCGGTGGGGGCTGGATGAACAGGAGCCCGTGGAGGCTGGAGGAGATCGACGGTAGCCCGTGGAGGCTGGAGGAGGTCGACGGTGGAGATGAACAGTATCCCGTGGAGTCCCGTTTTGCGGTACGCCACACACCCACCGATGAACAGGACCCCCGTTTCGACCGTAGCGCTCCAACACAAGTCCGTTTCGTCCGTTTTGCGGTACGCCACACCCCTCCCGATCAACAGGACCCCCGTTTCGACCGTAGGAGGTCCATTTCCTCCATTTTGCGGTACGCCAGACCCCTCCCGATGAACAGGATCCCGTTTCAAACGCGGCCGGTCGAACACAAGGCCATTTCCTCCGTTCTGCGGTACGCTAGGCCTCGTTTCCATCACCTGTTCCGTCCAAGCCTTCACGATGAACACGACGCATTCCGTTGCCTCCCCATGAACATGACGCATTCCGTTGCCTCCCCATGAACACGACACATTCCGTTGCCTCCCCATGAACACGACGACGACGCTATTTGTCCGTTCTGACCCAGCCATGTACACGAGCCCTGGTCGTACGTATGCGCGAGTAGGCGTTCGAGACCCCGCCCGTATGTACACATACGTGGCCGTATTTTCTTTCTTGCACCCTGGCCGCTGTACGTACGTGTACATGCTACGTGCGCGCCTCTACTACGACACGTGCGCGCCTCTACATCGACCAGTATATATGTACGTACACGTTCGCGACCAGAATGACAATGCTACGTACGCTTCGACCAGGTGGGTCCCGACTGTCAGGCAGTTCCTTGCGTGCGAAGATGTAGCTGGTGGGTCCCAGCAGTCAGGGAGGTGAAATACGATGGCCCGTCCGGTGGGTCCCCGCTGTCAGGTGGAGGAATAATTATTTTGCACGTAATAAGGAGGCACTTCCTTGCTGCGGCCGTGGACCCAGCTGTCAGCCTCTCCCCGTACAGTCCACGTCCGATGGAAGCCGTTCCTTGACCACGTTGACCACGCCGCGCCGGGAGCACCAGGGCGGTGGACGACGGCGAGGCCTAGGAAGGGGACGATGCAGAGCTGGGGAAGACGCGGCAGTGGATGCCCATGCGTAGAGGAGTACGAGGGTTCACTGGTTCGCTGCGGTGTGAGGCCACCGTCGCTGCAGAATAACAGGGGGTGTGGGTGAGTAGAGGGATGGCCTGGCCAGCGATGGGAGTAGTACGGGGCGGTGAGGCCTCCGCCGCATCGCAGCCGGCCACGGGAGGCAGTAGCACGAGGCACGACCGGTGCTGGTTTGGGCGGCTGGAGCAAGAAGACCAGAGGTTGAAGAAGCACTACGGCCGTTGGATGGACATCGTACGGTCACTGGAGCTAGAATCGTGCATATTGACTAAGTTGACAAAGCCCGCCGTCCCTGTCAACTTAGTAGGCCCACAAGTCAGCTTCCCACCAAGGTGGGTCCCAGCTAGGAGGGGGGTATTCATTTTTTTGAGCGTAATAAGGAGGCACTTCCTTGCGTGCGAAGATATAGCTGGTGGGTCCGAGCTGTCAGCGGCGATAACGTTTTTTTCGCGAAATACAGAGGCCCTTTCGGTGGGTCCCTGATGTCAGGTGGAGGAATCATTATTTTGCACGTAATAAGGAGGCATTTCCTTGCATGCTGCCATGGACCCAGCTGTCGGCCTCTCCACATACAGTCCACTTCAGATGCATGTCGGTCGTTGACCATGTTGACCAGGCCGCACCGAGAGCACCAGGGCGGTGGACGACGGCGAGGCCTAGGAAGGAAACGACACAGAGGCAGGGAAGACTCGGCAGTTGTTTCCCACGCGGAGGGGAGTACGACTGTACGAGGGTTTACTGGTTCGTTTTTCATCGCCGGAGAATAACAGCAGGTGTGGGTGAGTAGAGGGACGGCTAGGCCAGCAATGGGAGTACGGTGGGGCGGTGAAGCCTGCGCGGCAGCACAGCCGGTCACGGGAAGGAGGGAGCAGGCAGTCCCGCCGGTGCTTGTTTGAGCGGCTGGAGCAGGAAGAGCAGAGATTGAAGAAGCACGACAGCCGTTCGATGGACATCCAACAGTCACTGCTTGTGCGTCAACCTTTTTTAGGAAAGCCTCAAATCTGTGGAAAACAGCATACAACCCATCTGCCATTATTTCTAATAATTCAGCGCATTTGCTAATTCTTAAGGTTGTTTTTTGGAGCCCATATTCTTTTTGTTAGCATTACAGCCCATATTGTGGCCACGGTTAAAAAATTAATGAAATTTTGCATATTTCGGTGCGGTCCAAACTGTTTTTAATCCTGAAATTTCGACTCACATTCAAACTGATTTCAAAAATAAATGTATATCAATATAAAATCCAACAAATTCTCCACTCATAAAAATTAATGTAATTTAAAATTTTGAAATTAAAAAAAGATATTTTAAAATAATTGCCGGTTTGATGTGTTTTAAAAATGTACATCCCATTTCTCATTACTAATGGGCCATTTTCTCGGCCAGCCGAATGAAGCTCTCCTCATCTTGAAAGATTTGCAGCCCAACAGGCCTGACAAAGCGACTTACTTGGCAAATCACAAAAAAACTGGGCTGTGGCCGTGGACCCAGCTGTCAGCCTCTCCACGTACAGTACTCTTCCGATGGAAGTCGGTCGTTGACCACATTGACCACGCCGCGCCGAGAGCACCAAGGCGGTGGACGATGGCGAGGCCTAGGAAGGAGATGACGCGGAGCCGGGGAAGACGCGGCAGTGGATGCCCACGCAGAGAGGAGTATGAGGGTTCACTGGTTCGGCTGTCGCGTGAGGCTGCCGTCGCCGCGGAATAACAGGGGGTGTGGGTGAGTAGAGGGATAGCATGGGCCAGCGGTGGGAGTAGTAGGGGGCGGTGAGGCCTCCGCGGCATCACAGCCAGCCACGAGAGGCAGGAGCACGCGGCACGACCGACATAGCTTTGGGCGGCTGGAGCAAGAAGACCAGAGGTTGAAGAAGCACTACGGCCATTGGATGGACATCGTACGGTCACTGGAGCTAGAATCATTCATATTGACTAAGTTGACAAAGCCCTCCATCCTCGTCAACTTAGTAGTCCCACAAGTCTGCTTCCCACCAGGTTGGGTCCCAGCTAGCAGGGAAGTATTCATTTTTCTGTGCGTAATAAGGAGGCACTTCCGGTGGGTCCAACCTGACAGCGGGGGGGGGATGTTTTTTTTCGCGAAATACGATGGTCCGTCTGGTGGGTCCCAGCAGTCAGGGGCAAACGTTTTTTTCGCGAAATACAGTGGCCCGTCCGGTGGGTCCCAGCAGTCAGGGGGAAACGGTTTTTCCGCGAAATACTGGTGGCCCGTCCGGTGGGTCCCTGCTGTCAGGTGGAGGAATAATTATTTTGCGCGTAATAAGGAGGCACTTCCTTGTGGCTGTTGTGGACCCAGCTGTTAGCCTCTCCATATATAGTACTCTTCCGATGGAAGTTGGTCGTTGACCACATTGACCATGCCGCGCCGAGAGCACCACAGCAGGGGACGATGGCGAGGCCTAGGAAGGGGACGACGCGGAGTCGGGGAAGACGCGGTAGTGGATGCCCACGCGGAGAGGAGTACGAGGGTTCACTGGTTCGGCTGCGGTGTGAGGCTGCCATCGCCGCAGAATAATAGGGGGAGTGGGTGAGTGGAGGGATGGCCTGGCCAGTGGTGGGAGTAGTATGGGGACGGTGAGGCCTTCGCGGCAGCACAGCCGGCCACGGGAGGCAGGAGCATGCGACACGACCGGTGCTGCTTTGGGCGGCTGGGGCAAGAAGACCAGAGGTTGAAGAAGCACTACGGCCGTTGGATGGACATCGTTGACCACGCCGAGCTGAGAGCACCAAGGCGGTGGACCACGGCGAGGCCTACGAAGGGAACGACACGGAGCCGGGGAAGACATGGCAGTGGCTGCCCACGCGGTGGAGAGTACGAGGGTTGACTGGTTCGGCTGCCATCGCCGGAAAATAACAGGAGGTGTGGGTGAGTAGAGGGATAGACAGGCCAGGGATGCGAGTATGATGGGGCCGTGAGGCCTTCCCGGCAGCACTGCCGGCCACGGGAGGCAGGAGCAGGCGGTTCTAACGGTGCTAGTTTGGGCGGCTGGGGCAGGAAGATCAGAGACTGAAGAAGCACGATTGCCTTTAGATTGACATCTAACGGTCTGACGCTGGTAGAGTCGATTGTTGACTAAGTTTTTTTTTGAAAAACCTTGTGTACGCATGAACTTAGTAGGCCCACAAGTCAGCCTCCAAATCTGTGGCAGAGAACATAAAGCCCATTTGCTATTTTTTATAATTTGCAGCCCATTTGCTAATTCTTAAGTAATTTATTACAGCCCATTTTCTGCACAGGACCACGGTCAAAAAGTCCAACCTTATTTTTCATATTTCGGTGGAGTCTGAACTGTTCTAATCCCGAAATGATAAACATTTTTTAAGAACTTATTGATTTGCCAAAAAAATCATTTTTTTTTGTAAGCAAATAAGACGTGGGACAATTTAGTTGGTTTAAGGGGAAACCAGTGGTAAAAAAATCAGCGCTGGGTGGGAAAAACAACAAAAATAAGGATGTAAATATGAAAAGGGATTTTTATGTGTTTTCAATATAATGATACGTGTATATGAACTAGTAAAACTATAGGTAGAGATTAGAAAACAGATGTAGGACATGCGTTTCGAGAGGAAAATAGAACTGGGCTGTGTGTTTGATTCAGTAAAAAAACTGCTTGCGGATGTTGTAAGACAAAATATAACTAACGCTGGCGGGCTAGAGGCCAGTTGATACCTGCTGGATCTTTGTGCCCCGTTGTCGTCATGGGCTGGGCCTGTTAAAAACAAAACAACCCTGGGCAATCTACAGCCCAGTTGAAACTTGCTCGGCCTAAAAAAAAATATACGTGCTCAATAAACGAGAGAATTCTGCAAGTACAGACTGATAACTGGGATGCAGCACGGATATTGTTTTTTTTATCGTGATAATAAGTGCATGCACTTGTTTCGAAAAAATTGGAGAACTGGGAATTCGAACGACGGGTGCTTATGCTACCCATCAAATAAAAATCAGGTGCCTGAAAATTCGTTTCGAAATAAATGATTCAGCTTTATATCCACGTCGACCCTCGGCATGATGGTTGGAAGCAAATGCAAGTTCATACCAAAAGATCGTTAACAACAATACCAACTTGCAGACGACAAGGTAGTACAACTACCAATACCAAACTAACTTATAATCTTTTTACTCCTGACCCTAGTGTTCGTCTGGTAGAAAATCTTGCAGAGGACCAGCTCACGCTCCTTCTCTTGCTCCATGTCCCTGAGGTGGTACTTGTGCATCACCCAGTTGGTCCTCTGTTGGTCGAAGTTGTTGTTGGTGTGCAACACCAGAACCTTTTTTGCTGCCCGTCTGCCGGCCGTTGACCATCACCGGCAAGGTATTGCTGGTCTTGTGCCACATCACGTGCATGCCGCACTCCGACTGTATCTTGCGACGCGTCCACGCGCCCCTTTTGAACGCCCTGGAATTGCGCTGGAAGAAATGCTTCCGTAGGCCACTCAGTGTGATAGCTGCAGTATTGTGGAATACAGGTTTTAGTGTACCTAGTTGGCATTTTCATAACATCTTTGGCATGTTGCAGTCACTTGTTTCACTTTTTATTAACTGTCAAATTGTAATTGCTTCACCAGCTCTGCGTCTAAAAAGAAAAATAGAGCTATAAACAAAGGAATATGTTTGTGCAAGTAGACGGCCGATCGGTGTCTTACCTGGAAGTTTCTCAGGTTGGGTGTAACATATGCCGTGCTCGCTGTCGATGGTTGGTATGAACAAATCGATGAGAGACTGAAATCTCGCGCTGTCAGCACTCACTTTGGCCTCAAGGTGCTCGATCAGCTCCTGATCCGCTTGACGCCAGCCGGCATCACGGGCCAATCCTTCTTCGACTTGCATCGGTAATTCCAGTTATATGGTACTCAATGTATGATCAATCGACTGTTTTAAGTGAATGATGAAAGATTTTGACAGATAAGTGCTACTCCAAATTTGAAGTCCAGAATACCCAAACACGCCGCCGGGATTCTTGTGTCACCTCATGCACAGCGTGTTGTCACGTCAATTCAATGTGTGGACATGATGAATAATTTGACCGACGTATACTAGTACTGCTACTGTACTACTTACTAGTCGTATTTAGTGTCACAATTTATACATAGGTTTAACTAACAAGTATGCACTTATATATATACATATATAGGGTAACACTATTCTGATCCTGGGATCAGAATAGTTATTTGGATCACGGCGAGCGCTATATAGGGGCGACGCACATGTTTCTAAGATCGCAGAAACGCCAAAAAAAGAAAAATTGGTCGGTCCATCCATCAAACCCCTCCGAGCGGCCCACCCTCCTTCCTGTACCACCTCTCCCCCGATCCTCCCGACCACCTCCCGCCGACGGCCACCTGGCCCCAGCGTCACCCACCGCCGCCACAACCTCCCCCTAGCCTGCCGTGTGTCCTGGCGCCACTGGACCCCCGCACGACCGCGTTACCGGATTCCCGTGATCCCGCGCACAGCCGAGACCCGGCATCCCTATGCACCGACGCGGCCCCTAGATCCACTTCGCGCCGCCGCCGGAGCCCCGCGTCGCGCCACCGCCGGAGCTCCACTTCGCGCGCCACCAACCTACGACGGGGCTCCTGTCTTCCGCCTCCTCCTTGCTGCCCCGCCTGCTTGCGCCTTCTGCCTCCTCCCTGTGGGGCTCCGCCACCATCAGCCTCCTCCTAGTAGGGCTCCACCATGGCAGCACCAACGGCGCTCGTCGCTGCTTCCTCCGGCTATCATGTGTTCGGGCTCATGCTCCTTCTTGGCGGCGAGGGCCTTGCCTGCGGCGGCCTTTTGGGCAAGGGGCGCTGCGCCGGAGGAGGAGGAGCGGTGGAAGAGGAGCGCGACACCGCAGCCGATGAGTACGGGGACGGAGGCGGTGAAGTAGGCTGGCGAAGTTCGCCGGAGCATGTTACTAGCAGGGAGAGGTCCACGACGAGGTGGCAGGGAAGTTCGCCGGAGGGTCAGCGATGATGGGAGTCTCCATGCAATGGGCGCTGCACTTGGTCTGCTCGACAGCTGCCATTGTGGTTGTACTTGGACGGCTGCAGATAGTGCAACCGAACATCCATGTGTGTTTTTGGAAAATCTATACTTGGACGACTGCAGATGCTGCAAAAGTTTGGTTTCAGGTGTC
Source organism: Triticum urartu (assembly GCF_056163025.1). Lineage (NCBI taxonomy): Eukaryota > Viridiplantae > Streptophyta > Magnoliopsida > Poales > Poaceae > Triticum > Triticum urartu. The sequence continues at coordinate 218,433,331 of NC_141874.1, read as the reverse complement.
TTCACAAATTCTGGCATAATCTGCATAGATCTTTCCTCACTTAATGCTTCCAGTTTTATGTGTGCTACTACGCACTGCATGTGTTTGTGTTGATGCGTAAGTGTGTGAGCACTCTTGTACGTTCTCATAGCTTTGGAGAAAACAAAGTACGGGTAGTTTTAGCCATGGAGCCGCCACATGCTGCATGCCTCTTCTGGTTTGCCATGTTCCTCGTGGAGGAAAACAACATCAAAGGCGCTGGCATGGCCAGCGCGGATGCCGCCACCTCTCCCCGGGGCTCACCGGCAACGGTCCCAGGATCTTGCTGGAACAGTGGTCAAGCGCAACACTACTTCCCAACACATACAAACCCAGACAGAAGTTCAAATGTAAATGTGTGATGCCATCTTGTTCATGCTCACTGTTGTAGTAGCAGAGAGACCAACTATGTTCCTGCTCCATCGTTTATTTCTCCTATTTATTTCTCTGACCATTTTCCCAATGTCTGAATGCTTTCCTCATAGGATCTAGAGAACAAAAGAACAACTCTGCTCCTGCTCCATCTACCTGGCCATTGTAGTTTCTCTTTCATCCAATTATTATGTGTTGCTTGTGCGCATGCGTTCGACCAAAAGAATAATAGAATGTATGAAGAGAGCACATGCGGTGGTGAGTGGGTAAGGAGGAAGTCAAAATCCGTTACTTTTCCCGTGGATTTTTTAAAACCACCATTTCTATGCAAAAATTTGTACATAAAAAACACTATGGAAAATCCCTGCTTCTAATGTTCTTGTCACTTGTTTTGAAGATGCACATCATGAAGTTCAAATCTAAAAAATAGAGCAGTGCGATGGTTATAAAAAATTCAGATTTTCCTCATTATTAAGGAATGAAAACAAGAAGTTCAATTATAAAAATTAGTTCAATTGCATGTTTTAAAATGACTAAAAATGACGTCCGACCTTCAATTAAGTTCATATTTCAGAAATTCTTAAGTTCACGTGTACCACATACTGAAGAAATTCATCTATGAAAAAAAACAAAACGCCTATGCCATTTCATCGACGGCAAAAAAGCCTAAAAATGTCGCAAGACAAAAAAAACATCAAATGATATAACATAGTAAGTTCGTAGAAAGTGGACAAAACATAATTTTGTTTTGTAAGTTTAACCATTTCTAAAAAAATACCTTGAAGTTCAAATTTAAATAACAGGGCGGTTCAATGTTTATAATAAACCTGAGATTTTCCCCGTTACCATAGAATAATCCAAGAAGTTCAAAAATAAAAAATGCTGCAGTTCGAAAAGTTTATAAAAAATGGCGTTTCTACATTTAACAAAAAAATGGAGAAGTTCAATTTTATATTGCGGGACGTCCGACCTCCAACTACATGTTTTAAAATGGCAAAAAATGATGCCCGACCTTCAATTGCGTGTAATACGACGTATACACAAAAATACGATAGAAGTTCATAGTGAAAACAACGAGAAGTTCAAGTACTGCAAGGAATGCATTTCAGATGGGAATAAAAGTATAAAAAAATAAAAACTTAAAAGGTTTGTTGAAAGAAGTTCAAGTGCTCTGTGCGGAGAAGTTCAAAAATTCTTGAGAGAGAGGTTCACCTTGTATTTCCATGTTCGATTTTTCCGTATAAAAATCGAATACAATTCTTTACTCAAAAATATAAAAAGGTGAAGTTCAAATTGAAATAATAGAGAAGTTCGGAGTTTATTAAAACCTAGGATTTACCTGTTCAAAAAATAAAAACACAACGCCTTTTTTTGCACTTTTAAAAAGAACTCATAAATGAAAAAAATGGTTGCTAGAAGTTCAAGTGCTCGGCGAGGAAAAGTTCAAAAATTCTTGTGAGAGAGGTTCACCGTGTATTTAGATGTCCAAAATACATAAAAAGATGTTGTTTGTTGTGTTTTAAAATAATTCACTCAAACCAGAGAGAAGTTCAAAGTGATAACATCCAGAAGTTCACGTACTGCATGGTGTGTGTTTCGTATAAGAAAAATACAATAAAGTGAAACAGAGTGAAGTTTAAACAGACATGCCCTAGAAGTTGAACTACTTCACGCGGTGCAAAAAGCAACACGTCAAAAAACAACACGTCAAAAAATAGAGTGAAGTTCAAACAGACATGCCCGAGAAGTTCAACTACTTTACGCAGTGCATTTCTATTCACGATGAAGGCAGAAATCATTATCTCGTCGTTTTCTAATTTACTTCAAAACGACAGTAATATCATTTGTGTAAGTTCAAGTGCTCGGTCGAAGAAAGTTAAAAATAATATTGTGAGATAGGTTTGTACAAAAGAAATATCATTTGTGTAACACTAACGAATGGATGAGAAAATTACAAACAAAATACGTCACGGAAGTTCAACATGAAAACAACAGGAAGTTCGACTACTATAGTGAATGAATTTGAGATGAAAAACTTTTAAAACTGTCGCGAGTATGAAAAAACGATCAACACGGTAAAGTTATGTGCTTACAGCAGCTTTCCACTGGTATATCACTTGCTCAATTCCGGTGAGTAGATGGAGAGTTACGAGCAGTGGATGGAGACCTACGAGCAAAAAAATCACGTGAAAAACAGAGTGAATTTCAGGTACACGCGCCGAGAAGGTCAGGTTCTTCACGCGGTGCATTTTCGAAGAATCTATTTCGCGATAAAGGCAGAACGCATGATCTCGCCATTTTCGAAATTACTTGAAAACGTCTAGGAATCAGAGAAAACCATCAACATGAAAAAATGTCGCATTTTCCGTAGCTTTTCAGCGGTATATTATTTGCCCCATTCCGATAAAGTTTGTAGAAATTACGGCGAAAATACGTTTTTCGCCATTTTCGAAATTGACTTAAAACCGTAAAGAATTGGAGAAACAATGCATACCAAAAAGTTTAGCGTTTGTTCAAGCTTTACAACGCCATATCATTTTCTGCATTCTGACGCACGGTTAAAAAATTAGATCGAAAATACGAACTCGGTAGGACTTGGACCATTTTCTAAATTATTCTTAAACCATTCAAAATTAGGAAAAAAAAACTTTCAAGATGAAAAAGTAGCGCATTTTCATAAGCTTTCCAACGCCATATCATATGCCTCCATTGGATTAGCCATTTAGAAATGACATCGAAAATACAAACTAAGCTGATCGGTTTACGAAATTTTATGTTTTTTCAAATTACTCTTTAACCATAGGAAATTAGAGAAAACTTTCAACATGTGGAAGTAGCAGTTTTGCAGCAGCTTTCCAACGCCATATTATATGCCTCATTCCGATAAACGGTTTAGAAATGCGATCGAAAATACGATTCACATTTTTTGTGCGAAGAAAAATCGGTTTTCAAAATTGCTCTTAAACCGCTTATATTTTGCCAAAAATTTAAGTTGGGTCATGATATTTTTGTTCCATAGCTTTCCAACGGTATATCGCAAGCCCCATTTGGGCAATGTTGGCGGAAGTTCAACCTAGTTCACAGGGAAGTTCAACGTACTACTAGCGGGGCAGGTGAGGTTGTGATCAGAATATTATTCTGATCCCGTGATCAGAATAGTGTGCACTTGATCTCCATCATCATTATCAGTACATCCTACGCAGGTGAGTTAGGATGCACTTGATCCCAAGAAGGTATCTATCCTTCAAACCAGAGGAGTGCTTCAAACTAACAACAGTACATAATATCCAACAAAAGTGGGTCGTGCTACAGCAGCAGAATACATGGCTTAGTCTAGATATCAACACGAATCAAGTTGTGCATATTTGCTGTTGGCATGAACCACATCACCGCATGTCGGGTTTGCAAAAGCCATCCATCGCATGGAAGCTTGATGCCTTTCACACACTGAAGATTATCTGGCAACAAGCTGTGTCGACGAATCTCTGGATATGGTGATTCATGAAAGCCATGGTATGATGTGTAAACACAGCCCCCCTCGCGAATGGAAGTTGCATAGCACAGTAATCATCGCCGGTGATATGATCGATGATTGGTTGGATGATCGGATAATTGAGCCCGAGGAACAAGGAGTGGTTGCCGAGGCTGTAAACCCGCCTCCAGTTGAATACGCCTGGCCCAACGGAGCTGTGATCTTTCTCGAACACGAAGCAGCCATAGCCATCAATGGCACGAACGCCCCACGCATTGTACTGCATGTGGTTTGATGTAATGGTTAGGTCAATTTGGTACGTGCGAATGAGCATCAAATGACCGTCGTCAGCTGAACGAGCGATAAACCACCACCCATCGGCTGGTATGATTCCAGGTCCTGGAATCATGAAGGCCAGCGCATTTGCGTCTGCTGCAACAATTCAAATTGGAGACCAAAAGGACAAAAATAAACAATCATGTTCAGAGTATGTATGGAATTAAGATTATTATAACAGTGACACATATCATAGATAGAGAATTGCAATGCCGTGGTCATAATCATACCCCAAGTTAAAAAAATAAGCCAATGGCTTTCATATTCTAGCAATATGTCATGGTTCATACAGCATGTAACAATGAGAGGAAAATAGCTATGACAGCTCCTACTCATATTCTACCATAGCACTTACTACTACTGTTCTCATATCAACTCTAAGCAATAACATGTGTTGTTATAAAAATCTTGTAAACGAGAGTAACATATTGCAATCATGATGTTATGCTCATAATATGTATTCTAACAATCATTAGATGCGAATTGTTCTCATATCAACTCCAACAATAACATGTGTGGTCATACAAATCTAGGAAATGAGAGGAACATATAGCAATGATGTGGTTATAGACATGCTATGCATTCTAAATTTGTAACAAATGAACAGGCAGTCGTATTCATAAGGTAAAGTTGAGATGAGATAGAACATTTACGCGACAATAGATTCCACCAATATAGGTAGCCAATCTCTGCGTCGACCGCGTAAACAATGCCATCGTGCACTATAGCATCAGACAGAAATGTTTCCTCAACAGGATTGATGATGAGCCATAACCATGTATGGCAACCGAATTCCAGATGGACTAATCCCTTGTTGAACAAGGCAATGAGCTTGTAATCCATGTAGTCTTCTGATGGTGTGGCACTTCGTAGATTACAACTTTCTGCAAACAGAGGTCGAGCCAAAAGCTTGACGCGTCTCGTGCGTAGTAGGCAGGAGTGTCCGGCGGGCCGCGAGGCTCGATGGTGGCGGTATCCAACGATGGAAGGGTGATCTCTCGCTGGGTGTAGATATCCATGAGACTCCACGAACTACCGGTGTGGTGGATGAGGACGATCTAGTTGGCCTTCATGCCCGCCCAGTAGTGGCCACGCATGAAGGACAGGTGGACGGGTAGTGGTAGCATGTCGAGGGGCACCGCGGCAACCTCCGTAGGATCGTCAAGTCGGTGTCTGGGCCACCTGCGAGGATCGGGCATCAGCAAGCAGGGTGTCTTGAAAAGAGCCGGCCGGTTGCAGACGAGTAGACGGTACAAAGACACCGAGCATGCGGCCAGACGGACGGTGCTGAGTAGGTCCATACGACTACAGATCTGTTCCAAGAGAACATTGGGGAGGGAATTCCAATCGCGACTCTACGTGTCAGTCGGTTCTGCCATTGGGGTTTTCAGTGCCTGCGAGCCAGCGGGGAAGTGGATTCGGGCGGGCGAGCGAAGAAGCTTCTCCTCGTGTGGCCGAGCAGTGAGCGGGGGGATATGGTACGCGCGAGCTACCAAGGAAGATGGCGCGGGCGGGCGAGCAGTGAGCAGGGGTAAATGGTGTGCGGCCGACGATGGGGAAGAGAGGAGGAAGAAGAAGAGAGGAGGAAGAATAGTTCTCTCTGACCGAGATGGGGAATAAATGGATCATGAGGACTTCCTTTCTACAGTATCCCTATGCCTCTACGCTCACTTCACTCATTTTGCTCCGTACCTAGTCACTTGTTGAAATCTGTAGAATGACAAATACTCCGTATTTGGGAACAGAGGGAGGCTTTTACTCCGTACTATTTGGGAACAGAGGGAGTATCACCATATGGAGGGAACAGAGGAAGCTTGAAATATGAACATGTCAATGGGAGGGAGTAAGCCCCATGCATGCAGCATGCATGCAACATGCAACACTCACACGTACACATGGACGCACGCAACACTCACGCACCCATGCGGCACACAGCACACGACGCAACACACACGCTCACACTCAAGTGCTCAACCTACTCCCTACGTCCGTGAAAGACTATAAAATTAGAGATTTACACATTGACCAGGGCATAATTAACGCCCAAAAGTAGAAGACTTATGTGTGCATGCGACCATTGAGATAATAATATTAAATGAAGGCCGTTGCATGCTGTAATTAAGGATAGACATGTAGCCTATACCTACAGCACAAGTTGGTGCATTAGTCAATCAATATCGATTTAGATTAAAGGATAAACACATTGGAAGTGTAGATGTACATCATGTAGTACACTCTTTGTTGGAAGACCGAGGGAGGACACGTGCATGCACTCACATACACAGCCAGGGCGGTTCGCGCGCAAGGGTTGGACTCGTGTCACGCCTGCGTAAAGTTTTGTTTAACTAATTTCTTTGCTCTGCCAACTGACAGGTGGGACCCAGAAACCAGGTGAGAATTTAACCAGTCAACAAAGTGCCACGTTGACTATGTGGCCGGTCAGTAGGGTGCAATACGGTGCTCTACGATGAGCTAGTGATCGCATAATCGCCGCAAAACTATATATAGTGACCGTAAAGAGCGTACTGTTACATACGTTGACCGCCAGTGTATTTTTCTCGTTTCAAATTAAGCCATATTAATCGGAAAGGACGCAGTATGGACTACTACTACTACTACTAGTACTGCTTTGATGTGTCCCGTCAACTCGCCGAACGAGGAGAAGCTTGCTTGCTACGCCTCTCCCTCGCCCACGCACGCGGTGGTTCGCAGGACGAGGAGAGGGTTTTGACTACAGCGCCCTCTCCCTCTCCCTCTCCCTCTCCCTCTCCCTCGCCCTCACGGTGGACGTGCAGCAGTTCAATCAGTGTCAGATTGCCAGAAGCATATTGTACTGTAGTATCATCATTGTTGGACCTTCCGAAGAGGCGAAGAGCCAAGTGCAAGGTTCACACGAGTACGAACTGTTGAACCTCCCGAAGAGGCAAAGAGCCAAGCGCAAGGTTTTATAGGAGTTGTCGTCCTAGTAGGATTGTACTAGTACAACTATAGCGAACGATGCTACTGTATGATGCCGCCACGTCACGTATATCCGAAGCTGTGCCACCTTTTTTTTCTCAAAGAGCGTGTTGGAGCCCGTGCAACAACCACACAAGTTGCACGTACACATAACACATTTACTAGTAATAAATTCTAAAGGACAAATGCCAGTATGCCACACAAGTTCATCTCCAACTCATGTGATAAATTTGCGCACGACTAGTCTACATATATTCACAGTGCTACCGTTCACAATTACCGTACTCCACTTACACGTTATAGATGGGCTACATGTCCTCCTCCAGGTTCCAGTCCCAGGTGTTCTTCATGGATGGCATGATCCATAGCGGTGGGCAACGGGAATCATTGTCGCAGCTTTCTAGTCCAGTTCCACACGATGGAGACTCATCCAAGCTGAAGCGGCATAAATCAGGGATAGCATGTCCTAGCATGTCATTCATCCGGCGGTGCGCACTGAAGACACAACCATGCTTCATGAACGACAGGCCTTCCGTGTCGTGCACGGAGGGTGGCATCCACTTCACAATGGGGTAGCTGTCCCCGATGAAAAGCGAGTATTCTCCAAGAGTGTTCCTCGGCACCCACGTAGCATCACGGGGGTCGAACTCGGCGCCATTCATCTGGTACACGCGACATCCCAGATCTGGACACATGGTGACGTACATAGTCAAGGTCCATGCATAATAATGTTGTGCTAAAATGTGGCGGTCAGTAATACTGTGCAGCAAATAGTACTACTCCGGTATAGAGGAAGTAAAATAACCGGCTTATTATATATAGCCACTCTTGGCTACATGGATGAGATAGTAAGACATGGAAAAACAAAAATGGTGGCAGCTAGTGGGTTCAAGTCTTCAAGGGCCTAGCTAGCTATACGCGTCCTCCAAGGTAAAAAGTACTCCTACCAGTACTACAAAGTATAGTACTAGTACAACAATGAAAGAGAAGGCGAGAGGGTTAAAAAATGGAATACCTGGGTAGATGGTGACGGTCCGATCGTGGTAGATTATGTGACCATGTTGCACATCAGTGGTACCATGGGTAATGACTGCTAAGATAGTTGATCCCAATATGCCAAAGTCAACTACAAGGTTCCAGGTTAGACCGAATCGCGGGTGCAAATGCATATCCAGGATCGGCAATCTTATTTTGATCGGGAAATGACTGGTCCCTACAAAATAATGGAGTACCGTTAGGGATGCAAATGATGGTTTGTGCATTCCGTTTGTAATCTCCCATACCGTAGGATGTCAACCATATGAAACAAGTCCCCTGGCTTGTCACCGCGAAGATGCGGCCTAGATGGCGCACGGCGTCTTCGAATGTGTAGGGGTACAAATCTGCCGCCGCCAACATGCGCCAGCCTCTGCCGTTACTGCCTCCTGCATTGATGGCAATCCTTATGTTGAACACCACAATGAGATAGTAATCTTCATAGCCGCGTTGCTTTGTCGGCGGGTCCACAATTGCTATCTTCTTCAATCTCATGTAGGCATCATCATACGTATTCTTGCCCAGCCAGTCCGGAGGGCCGATCCCAATGGTGGAGAAGGGGTCTACCGGAACGGCCGCACTGCTGTGGATGTTGTGCAAAATGATGGTGGTATCCAGTCGGAGGTATGCAAGCCAATCTTCGTTGGCACCGACCCAGACCTATATATAAGATGGTGGGCAGCGGAGAAATTACGGGATGGAAATGGAATAACTATGTACTACATGATCAAACTCCATTACTGACCTGCTCATCGGACAAAATCCGGCTACCTCTCAACGTCGGCAACTCTAGCGGAGTCAACGTGCAACCATGGCCAGGGAGCGGTGGACTGTTCGAAGGATTGTCCCATAGAAGAACCTTCTCCTCGAGGATGCATGGAAGACCAACAAGCATGGCCTGTTTAAGCAGCGTCTTGAAAAAGTTGGTGCAGGAAGCACCGAGTCTTGCGACGGTGAGGACATCAGAGTGGTGTGCGATTTCTCCCACAGGATCGTTGTCCAAGGTCTCCCAGCCCCGACGAGGAGGAGAACCGCCTGGCGAGTCCATGGGAGCAGCGACGAATTGCCTTCTCTTTGGGGGGAGGGGAACTGGCGAGGAGGAGATAAGAGCATAGTAACCGCAGGGCCTCGTCCCTTCCAACTGTAGATCGTTCCTCAGCGAAGGGGTGAGGCTATTATTTACTACTAGTACTCCCTCCCATTCTTTTTACTCTGCGCATAAGAGCAGACCCGGATACCAAGGCAGGGGCTCGCAGCATGCTTTCTGGATGGAAATACCCCTGGCGCATGGATGGGAGGAGTTAGCATCTATAAATGCGCCATGCAGCCCATTGGCTGTCCGCCCGCGTTCTCCTCTCTCTGCATGCTACATGGATGTCTCCCTCTCTCTCACATGACTGCATGCGGTGGCGCTGGCCTATGAGAAGCTCGCGTGGAGATAGCAATCTTCTCTCCAGAAGTGATTTTTTTGAAAGAAAGGGATTATGGAACGTTATGAGATTGAATTATACTGTAAATAATAGCACTAGTAAGAAATTTTTGGAACTAGGTAGTAGTTTTTGGCGTGGATTAAGAAATTTTGAGTATGTTTTTGCCATTTTTTGTACACGCCAACTAGGTCAAAAAACGTCTTACATTATGTGACGGAGGAGTGCGTACTCATACTGTAGCAGTACTAGTACTACTTTTCTCAACTTGTAGTGCGATGTACTGTACTTCTATTCTAGTCTAGTATAGTGCACCAGTTTTGAACTCTTGAATCTCAGGGCCGAGGAGCTACAGTTGGAAGTGGAGGGTACTACTATTCTCTAGAACCATCGCTGTACTATCAATGCAGGGGAAGTACACCTGCGTAGTGGCCTAGTGGGTACTCTCGGCGCTCTATTCAGCCGCTCCTCTCACGTAGTTGGCCTACTCAGCCGCTCCTCTCACGCACAGACTAGCAGCCTGTTTATCAGCGACGGTTACTGTGGGGGCAGAACATTTGAGTTATTTGATACAGCGAGACTAGGCTTTTCGCTTTCATTTGTGGAGGTGTAATGGATCTCGTCAAACTTTGTTAGTAGTTCCTTCTTTATGAATGAGATGAAGCAAAGCTTTTGCCTCCGTTTCAAAAAAACACGGCAAGAGGAATTTCTTTTATAGTAGAGCCGATAATGGAGTGAAGTCCATGCATGCAACGCCACAAGCTACAGAGTAGTAGTAGAGCACTTTATGTACAGAGCCATATTGCATAGTTCCCAATGCCCCGCCAGGCTTTTCCGGCTCCTCGGGCTTAATTGGGAGGCGCTAGTTTAAATATGCTACTAGCTGGAAACTGCAAGCGAGGTGCGGCTAGGGCGAGCACGCGAGCCACGGGATGCTGGGAAGGAAAACACGTTCACATGGCTAGGCTGTCCAGTGCACCCAAATTGTGGGGCCGCACGTATGTTTGACTTCAAAACTCAAACTACCCATGTAAAATATTGGCTCGCAGCGAAGTGTAGTATTACTATTTTAAAAAAAGGCCGCCGTGCGTTTGGCCAGGATCGAACCCACAAAACGAGGTATACACTCCCGCGACCACTAGTAGTACTAGTTGGAGTACAACGCAACCTAGAATCGCCTTTTGTTGCTAGTAGTACGTACATTGTTCCTTACAAGAAACCCCTAAGAGCATGGTTAATAGTATAGCCAGCTGCTGGCTATAAGCCAGTGCCATGTCATCTACAGCCCATCTTATAGCCAACATGTAGTAATAGTTTATTTCTTATAACCCGCTGACTCAGCTCTATCGTACTTGCTCTAATAATGCAAGAAACCACTAAAATGCCAAGAAACTACTACCACTTGCATATGTAGCAGACTTAAGATAAGACTACCTTATCAACCATTGCACATGCTCTTACCAACAAAAATCCTCGAGTGACCTCCTACCTCCGGCCCGTCCACCTAGTCATCCTCGGCCATGGGACGCAGCTACCGCCGCCGGCAGAAGGCGAGGTCAAAACCGCCGGCGGGGCGGAGCCCATGTTGCGGCAGCCCGGATGCCATCTCCGTCCGGCACTCGCGGCCACTAGCTAGCCAAGATAGCTCCGTCCAGCTGCTTGTCTGCAAGGTTAGCTAGCTAGATTGGCAAGGCAGCGCGGTGGCTAGCTCGCGCGCGCCGCGCTAAGGCCAGCCATCTGGCTCGAGCGAAGGCTAGCGTGGCGGCTTGCTCGCTCGTGAGTCAAGCTCGGGCCAGCCTACCAACCCATGCGGAGGCCAGCACGGCATCCGGCCCGTCCGGCGGGGTGGCGGCCAACTCGCTCATCACCGGCGCCACCGACAAACACGCATCAGTACTGTTTGAAGTAATGTTCAGGAAAAATAATGATTTGAGGGGGAATAACATGATAGAAGGTCAGATGTGGGTCCCTCGTGTCAACGGTCAAACAAAATGTGTTGGTTTATGCTGCCTCATCAGCACGGACATGTGGGCCAACCCTGTCATAAATGGGTTTAAACGAACCTAATCGGTAGGAGTACTAGGTAGTTTTTGGCGTGGATTAAGAAATTTTGGGTATGTTTTTGCTATTTTTTGTACAATAGATTCCTCCTAGGGCTGGTTGAAAGTGGTAGTTTTTTGTTAAATACTCTACATATTGTAAGTTGGAGTGAAAGTTAAGTTTTGGAAGCCAATAAGCAAGGCTAGTTACATAGTGCATATGTGTACATGATTGAAAGTAAATATCAACCATGAGTGACTAATATCTTGATGGAAAACTCGAAACTATGGAATACAAGGAAAAGAAATGCATGGTTGGAAATACTAGCAATGTTCATGTCCGTTGCAACGAATCATAATTAGAATAATACTTATTCACAAACTTGGTACAAAACACTCTAATTTTGATATACATATGTCACTAGAGATATATTATGTTTCAATTAGAATATATTCCTTGGGCTGTTTTGGTGAGGTCGGGGAGGGATGTGGTTGGTTTTAAGATACTAATTATGGGTTTTTCTGCAAATTGGTAGACAAGTGGGATGTTGGTGAGAAAAGGCAACAACTTACCTCACAATCGTTAGATGTAGATCTAATGGTCAGAAACGACGGATGGCAGACACACAGCATCACCAACTTAGTCTTGTGTAGGAGTACTAGCAAGATCCGTGCATTGCACGGAACATCAAGATGCATTTTTTTATAAAACACTTGTTGTGATTGACCCTTGCGGGAGTAATCCCATGTGTAAAAACTAATGATATCTCGAGAAATATGAGATAAGGTGAAGAGGAGTGGGGTGTGGTGGTGGTTGGTGGTCGAACTGAGCGGAGGCATGTGGATTGATGACGCTAACAGCGGCCACCAGGCCAGTTTGTTCCAGAGGATTCCTTTCTTAATTGCTCAACAATGAGGTTTGTTGGAGATAAGGATGAACGAGGGAAGGCCTTGTCTGCAAATGTGGAGATGGGTGTGGGTATCTTTTAGTTTAATTTCCATCCATCAGATATAGATCGCACGATCTATATTGCAAGATGGCACACGTACCATCATCACCAACTCGGTTTTTTTATAAGAGAAGAAATATAAGTATGGAGATACAAACGTATTATCGATACTTGCTTCCTTAAACTAGCATCTACATTCTATTCAACGCCTCGGCATGTGGGGCCTTAGCACAATGACTTCTCGACTATGTAAAACAAAGATTTTCCCGTCGCCGACAAGGAGGGGGTGACGGCGGCGCACTTTTTGGCTTGCTCTAGTCCTAGTAGTCATACTAGGTGGTCTAAGCACATGTAGATTTATTCTTTTTCACGTCTCATGTTCGCCGTACTGCCACGACTGTTCATGAATAGACGTTAAGTTATTCATGGGGAAACCCTTGTTGAGCGTGTTTGCGAGAGATAGAGAGAGAGAGTGATATGTTAGAGACTGAGGCAATGATAACAGATTCTTTGTGTCTATGTGTGTGGAGGATAGAGAGAGACATGTACATGGGGCTTTGTGTTGTGTAACGTGGAGACACATATACATAATTAGAGAGTGAGTGTGTGTGAGATACACATGCAGACATAAGGAGAGATGAGGATCCAGGTAAATGGGTGTTTGTGCGTGTCTGTATGTGTTTGTGCACGCATTTGTGTGTGAGAGGCAGAGAGTGTATGTGGAGTAGAGAGACCACTGATGATGTAAACCTAGTATAGGGGAAGGGGGAATGGTGTGACATGTGTAGTAGCGAGATAGCACGGGTGCGGGCAGGGGGAGCAGACTATTTGGAAGAGACATCGAGTGTGTGTGTGGGGGGGAGAGGGGTGTGAGAGCGAGAGAAAGAGAGAGCTAGCACCGGAGAGAGAGAGAGAGAGAGGAAGAGAGGGGGCGAGAGGGGTCATTTGTGTCCATAAATGGCATATAGATAGGGAGACAATGTTGATGTTGTCTGAAATTGCCTATGAACGGAGACACAAGGGAACCGAGTCATCGTGTGTGTGATAGGGACTTCATGAGAGAGCTAGAATAGATGGTGTAGAGAACAATGTGCGAAATCGAGAACGTTTATACATTAGGGAGCTATGCAAAGAGTCACAACATATATGTATACAAGGAAGGAGCTGGGGCGGGTACGCATGTGGGAGAGATAGAAAGAGGAGAGTGATGCACAAGGAGACAAAGTGTGCTTGTTTGAAGTGGGTGTGGTGTGTGAGGTGAGTGCGCGAGAACCACATAACTAGGGAGATAGACGTTTGGGGGCGACGTTTTGTGTGTATGGGAAATATACACTCTACATAGTGTGTGTGCTTGGGTAAGAGAGATAGCGGGAGACCTAGAGAGTGAGGGAAGAGATGTGTGCATGCCCGAGAGACAAAGTGATAGAGACCTATGTTGGGGTCCGGACTTTACAAGAGAGAGGGGTGTTAATGTGCTCGTGTGTTTGTGTTTTGGGGACAGAACGACTTCTGTGTGTGTGTGTGTGGTGGGGGGTTGACTTCAGATAAAGAGTGAGGTGTCTATATTTGAGGGACTTTAGCGTAATTGAGATATTGTCCACTCATGGTTGATCAATTTGTTTCACAGTTTGTACTATGAGATAACGATACTTTTGAACATGCGTGATATACCTTGATGTACCAGAATTACAAACCTAAGATTGGAATTTTGGAATTCGACTCCATCATTAGCTTTTGTAATTCATTTAAACAGAGGTACATTTTTTAAGCCGGGATTTCGTGATTTCAAATTCATATATCAAACCTAGAGATATACACATACGGGCATGTTCAAACTTCATAATCATCCACTTTATTCATACACGTACACATTTTTGCTTTTGTCATCATATTTAGGATAAACACATTTGGAATTTCATTTGAATTGGACCGTATGATGGTATTTGCTTGTAGTAGCTCAATGATCCATAATTGAATTATATGGACAATCTAAGTTTCGAGTTGGAGACATTGATTTTCAAAACTTGCACATTTTTTTGCGTGCAAAACAAAAAAATTGTCAGCCATGATATCATAGTCGGCCGTACGAGAGCAGAATACTTATAATTTTAGGTGCCAAAAGCTTTCAAACTTCCCGCTCACATCGAAATATCACGCGCCCGAAAGTTTAGCCCTGTGATATTCCTGTTTTACCCCTGCCACATGAACGAAAAAGGGCTGCTTTGGTAACTCCATTGTTTTCCCCTCTTTCTCCCCAACATTCTTCCCCAGAGCCCCTCCCCTTCCCCTCCCTGACCCCCCAACCACGGCAAGCCGCCGAATCTAGTCCTCCGCTGTAGCGGTGGACCTCACACCCCGCCGGATCTACCTTACGCACCTTGGAACCCCCAACTGCCAACTCACCACTTCACCGGAGCCGCTTCAGCGACTGGCTTGTCCACTGCTCCAGATCTCCTTGACCACCATCATGGTCCACCGCACCGGATCTGCTTAACCGGCGCCCTCATCCACCACAGCCTAGGCCCTTCACTGACTCCCTCGTCCGCCCCTTCGCTGGCCCTTCATACAAGCCCTCGTCCACTGCAACAGATCCGCCTCACCGAAAGCACTGTACAACGCGCCCGCCGAAGCCTTCGTCCACTACACCGGACCCGCTCCACGGACGCCATATTCAACTCCACCGACCCTGCTTTACCGACGCTGCAGCCTCATCAGGTTATTTCGATTTGTACTCCTTCGGTTTTTCTCTTTATCGTGCAACTGTTCACTTACCACAGATGAGCTTTCTTGCATGTTGACAGGCGCCGCAACCGTAGCACTGGAGCCGCTTCAGCGACGGCGACAGCCGGCCCAAACTCAACCGCAACACGAGCACCATCGATGAACCTTAGCTATCAAGTATGACAACGATACCCATACGCCACCGAGAATCAGGTACTATTATCCAACGGCCGGCGCCTACGTTCACTTTCCTAGCATAAGCACCGCACCTTTGAATTTCTTCATCAATTTTTCATGAGACGCATTATTCTGCTTGAACCTGTAGGGCCATACTTCTGGCAGTGAACATGTTACATGTGCTAAATTACATACCAGTGCACATATAGTTAATATGCTTTAGTTTTGTTCTGATGCCACCTATTGGTTCCATCAGACTGCTTAATGTTCTCTATGCTTAATTACACATCAGCAAACTAGCATGTGGTTCCACTGCTTTTTGTTCGTTTTACCCTACATTTTCTGATTCTAGCTATTACATCATTGCTCCGAGCCTCTGTTCATTACTTGTTTGTGTGTTCTTGATCTTCCCAAGTTGCATGACTAATTTGATGCGTCTATTAATTATGGAGCTGCCAACCCCATCAAGCAAAATATTTGTTCTTTTGGGGCTGGCACCTCGAATAAGCATAAAAATTGAGGGAAGCAGATATACTCCCTCCGATTCTATTTACTCTACGCATAACTCTTGACTCACATACCAAGGAGGGCACTGGTTTAATTTTTCTGGACTAATTTGCCAATTAATTAGGGCAGAGGCAGATGGGGCGGGGCACAAAAGGAAACCAGCGCTAGGAATTGGCAACGCGCAGACTAATACGAGAAAACTGAGAAAAAGTTATACGCAAAGTAAAAAGAATCGGAGGGAGTATTGTCGTGTATGCACACACCCTTATTTCATTAGTTTAGATGAACCATTGATGATCAATTCAGACCAGTGCATGAGAATAAAATTAATTTTACCTAAATAGATGGTTGAAAGCAAAGTGCTCCCTGGGTGATTTTGATAATTAATGACAACATATCTCTTGTTGGACTAATACTTTTACCTAGTTTGTTTCGGACAAGTTCAACAAATTAAGTGGCATGGACTAAAGGATGTGGAACCCCTTCAAGATGCTAAGGACAAAGGATTAGCTCAAGCTTCAAGATCAAGACTCTACATTTTCTATTTTAGTGATCCAAGGTCACATTGAGTCTATAGGAAAAGTCAATACTATCAAGAGGGGATGAGGTTCTTGCTTCATAGTGCTCAGTGATATGCTCCAAAACCCTCAACTACCTTCCCACATCCACATATGACCTAAACCAAAAGTAAAACTCGGCCCCACCGATTCTTTCTATCTGGCGCCACCGAGTTCAGATGTCATAGCCACTGCCACAAACCCAAGGCAAATCGGTTTCACCGATAGGGATCTCGGTCTCACCGAGATGGGGTTGCAAACTCTCTGTTGCCTATTGCAATACTTTCGGTCTCACCGAAATTTGCGATCGGTCCCACCGAAACTACAATGTAAACTCTCTGGTTCCCTTTTGTAACATTTCGGTCTCACCGAAATGAGCGATCGGTCCGACCGAGTTTACCTGACCAACTCTCTGGTTAGCTTATTACAAAAATCGGTCTCACCGAGTTTGTGTAATCGGTCTCACCGAGATTACGTTATGCCCTAACCCTAGTCATATCAGTCCTACCGAGTTGCATGTCGGTCCCACCGAAAACCCTAACGGTCACTAGCTTTGCTGAATCGGTCCGACCGGGTCTAACCATTCGGTCCCACCGAGTTTGGAA
This sequence comes from Triticum urartu, assembly GCF_056163025.1. Lineage (NCBI taxonomy): Eukaryota > Viridiplantae > Streptophyta > Magnoliopsida > Poales > Poaceae > Triticum > Triticum urartu. The sequence goes on along the minus strand of NC_141874.1, from coordinate 218,416,157 downwards.
AGTTATGTGTAACTGTTAGATTTTGTGTGGAGGCTATATATACCCCTCCAGCCACTCTTCATTTGTGGAGAGAGCCATCAGAACATACCTACACTTCCAATACACATTGTCTGAGAGAGAACCACCTACTCATGTGTTGAGGCCAAGATATTCCATTCTCACCATATGAATCTTGATCTCTAGCCTTCCCCAAGTTGCTTTCCACTCAAATCTTCTTTCCACCAAATCCAAATCCTGTGAGAGAGAGTAGTGTTGGGGAGACTATCATTTGAAGCACAAGAGCAAGGAGTTCATCATCAACACACCATTTGTTACTTCTTGGAGAGTGGTGTCTCCTAGATTGGCTAGGTGTCACTTGGGAGCCTCCGACAATATTGTGGAGTTGAACCAAGCAGTTTGTAAGGGCAAGGAGATCGCCTACTTCGTGAAGATCTACCGCTAGTAAGGCAAGTCCTTCATGGGCGATGGCCATGATGGGATAGACAAGGTTGCTTCTTCATGGACCCTTCGTGGGTGGAGCCCTCCGTGGACTCGCGTAACCGTTACCCTTCGTGGGTTGAAGTATCCGTCAACGTGGATGTACGATAGCACCACCTATCAGAACCACGACAAAAATATCCATGTCTCCAATTGCGTTTGAATTCTCCAAACCCTTCCCTTTACATTCTTGCAAGTTGCATGCTTTACTTTCCGCTGCTCATATACTCTTTGCATGCTTGCTTGATATGTATTGTGTTTGTTAAACTTGTGCCAAAACTCCACTTCAACTTAAAGAAATTAAAAACTACAACTTTTGGTACTTAGTGTCTAATCACCCCCTCTAGGCACCTCTTCTCGATCCTTTCAATTGGTATCAGAGCATTGGTCTCCATTGCCTTGGTTTAAACACCTTTGGAGGAAGATGGATGTGAATACTTGGGGGAGTCTTAGACATAGAGTGCCTATTCTTGATGGAGAATATTTTCATGAGTGGAAAAATGAAATGCTTGAGATTTTCAATGAATATCACTTGAACAAGTACACTGCTAGCCCTTGTGCACCTCATGTTGATCCTTTGCATCCTACCCTTGATGAGTCTATTGACATGATTCGCAATCTTAGAACTATTAATCTTATCACTAGAGGCTTGCCTAGAAACTTGATTGGATGTTTGCCTACTCTTAAGTGTGCCTACACCATATGGAAATTTCTTGAGGAACTCTTTCCAAATTATTCCTTGAAAGATCTAGATGAAATTCTCCATAAATCCATTGCCTTGATTAAGATGAATTCCAATGATCCCAATTTTGGTGACTGCTTATTTGAGCTCACTAATCTTACGAGTGCCAAAGGAGATGTTGGAATCATTAGCAATATCATTTCCAGAGCTATTAGAATTCATAAAGATAACTATAGAAATGATCATTTATCTAATGAATTACCCTCTCTAGGAATTGATCAATCACAAGATGATGTTGAACATGGATACTCCGATGAGGATGATGATGATAGTGACTATGACCTTGATGATGCGATGAGACACTTTGGTCTTATGGCAAATCTTCGCGGCTACATGGCCGGAGGAAAGGAATGGGTTCTCGATAGTGGATGTACTGATCATATGACCGGAGATAAAGATATGTTCTTTGAGCTTGCTGAAAACGACGACCCTCGAAAATATGTCACCTTTGGTGATAACTCAAAGGGTAAGGTGGTTGGCCTAGGTAAGGTGGCCATCTCACATGATAGCTCCATACAAAATGTCATGCTCGTTGAATCTCTTGGGTACAATTTACTTTCAGTATCCAGACTTGCTGATTTCGGTTTCAATGTTCTATTCACTGAAGTAGATTGCCAAGTGTTTCGTAGAGACAATCGTAAAATGGTCTTTACCGGTATACGTAGAGGTGATCTTTACATTGTTGATTTCACTAAAAAGGCTCAACCTAGAACTTGCTTAATTGCTAAATCTTCTAAAGGTTGGTTATGGCATAGACGATTAGGTCATGTTGGTATGCGAAACCTTGACAAGCTTATTAAAGGTGATCATATCCTTGGAGTAAAAGATGTTATATTTGACAAGGATAGACTTTGTAGTGCTTGTCAGGCAGGGAAACAAGTTGGAGGAAGTCATCGCGCAAAGAACATCAGGACCACGAGAAGACCACTCGAGCTACTTCACATGGATCTCTTTGGTCCAAATGCCTACAAGAGTCTCTGTGGTAACTCATTTGGACTAGTCATAGTTGATGATTTTTCAAGATTTACATGGGTGTTCTTTCTTGATGACAAATCACAGGTCCAAAAGATCTTCAAAAGCTTTGCTAGGAAGGCCCAAAAGCAATTTGACGTGAAGATCAAGAAGGTTCAGAGTGAAAACGGAACGGAGTTCAAGAACGCAAATGTGGACACCTTTCTTGACGAAGAAGGGATTACACATGAGTTCTCGGCTACGTACACACCTCAACAAAATGGAGTCATTGAGAGGAAGAACCGGACTCTTATTGAGATGGCAAGAACGATGCTTGATGAGTACAAGACGCCAAAACACTTTTGGGCGGAAGTGGTTGAGACAGCTTGTCATGCAACAAATCGCTTGTATCTTCACAAGCTACTCGGTAAGACGGCATACGAGCTCCTCACCGGTAACAAACCCCAAGTTGGATACTTTCGAGTATTCGGCTCAAAGTGCTAGATTCTTGATAAGCATCGTCATTCTACATTTCCTCCTAAGTCTCATGAAGGTTTCCTACTTGGTTATGGCTCAAACTCTCACACATACCGTGTCTACAACAATTTCACCCAAAAGTTTGAAGAAATGGTAGATGTGAAGTTTGATGAATCTAACGGCTCGCAAGTAGAGCAATTGCCAATTGATGTAGGAGACAAAGATCCCTCAGAAGCAATCCAAGACTTTTCTATTGGCAAGATTCGTCCAACGGAGATAAAGGAGAGTACCTCGTTCGTCCAAGTGGAAGCTTCTAGCTCATGGCAAGGTGAACCAAGAGTTGATATGGAAGCATCCACGAGTGGGACACACCAAGATGAAGAAAACGAGGAAGTGCACCAAGACGAACGTCAACAACCTCCTTCTCCACCACGACAAGAGAACGACAACGCTAACAATGAAGAAGGCCAAGAAGAAGAAGAAGATGAAGAAGATGTTCAACCCAGACCCAAGCAAAAGCTTTCACGAATTCGAGCAAGAATTGCTAAAGATCATCCCGTGGAGCAAATCTACAATGATATCCAAACCGGGAGAATCACTCGCTCTAAAACTCGTTTGGCTAACTTTTGTGAACATTACTCATTCATCTCTAGAATTGAACCTGTGAAGGTTGAAGAAGAATTGGAGGATCCAGACTGGATAAACGCTATGCATGAAGAGCTACACAACTTTGAGAGAAATCAAGCATGGACATTGGTCGAGAAGCCCGACAACAACCACAACATCATCGGTACCAAATGGGTGTTTCGCAACAAGCAAGATGAAGATGGATAAGTGGTTTGCAACAAAGCACGTCTCGTCGCCCAAGGCTACACACAAGTCGAAGGTATGGACTATGGTGAGACATATGCTCCCGTTGCTAGACTTGAGTCCATTCGCATCTTACTTGCTTATGCTAATCACCATGATATCACTTTGTACCAAATGGACATTAAAAGTGCTTTTCTAAATGGTGAAATTGAGGAGGAAGTTTATGTTAAGCAACCTCCTGGCTTTGTCAATCCTAAGAAACCTAATCATGTCTACAAACTTCACAAATCCCTTTATGGTCTTAAACAAGCTCCTAGAGCATGGTATAAAATGCTTGACCAAGTTCCTTATTGAAAAAGGCTTTGAAATTGGAAAAATAGATTCTACTCTTTTTACTAAAAGGGTTAATGGAGAACTATTTGTATGCAAAATTTATGTCGATGATCTTATATTTGGATCAACTAACCCTCATTTTAGTGAAAAGTTTGGGAAGCCAATGTCGGAGAAGTTTGAGATGTCTATGATGAGTGAACTCAAATTCTTTCTTGGTTTGCAAATCAAGCAAACTAAGGAAGGCACCTTTGTCTCTCAAACGAAGTACACCAAGGACTTATTCAAGAAGTTCAATATGCAAGAATGCAAAGGTATGACTACACCCATGCCTACTAGTGGACATCTTGATTTGACCAAAGATGGTGAACCGGTTGATCAAAAAGTTTACCGTTCTATGATTGGTTCATTGTTATATCTATGTGCTTCATGTCCCGATATCATGCTAAGTGTGTGCATGTGTGCACGATATCATGCTGATCCTAAGGAATGTCATCTTAAGGCCGTCAAGAGGATAGTGAGATACTTAATACATACACCAAATTTTGGCATTTGGTATCGAAAGAGGGCTTCCTTTGATCTTGTTGGCTACTCCGACTCAGACTATGCCAGTGAAAAGGTTGATAGAAAGTCCACTTTGGGTACTTGTCAATTCATTGGTAGATCTCTTGTGTCTTGGTCTTCCAAGAAACAAAACTCGATATCCTTATCCACCGCCGAAGCAGAATACATTTCCGCTGGTTCATGTTGTGCTCAATTACTTTGGATGACCCAAACTCTTAAAGATTATGGGATGTATGTGAAACATGTTCCATTACTTTGTGACAATGAAAGTGCTATCAAGATTGCTCACAATCCCGTGCAACACTCTCGAACTAAGCATATTGAAGTTCGTCATCATTTCATTCGAGATCACGTTGCTAAGGGTGACATAAACCTTAAGCATGTTCGCACCGATAGGCAATTAGCGGATATATATATTCACTAAACCTCTTGATGAGAAAGTGTTTTTCAGGTTAAGAGGTGAATTGAACATCATTGATGCTTCAAACTTGGAGTAGAAACTCCATTGGATACATGCAAGACTTGAGCTTACGACTAATCACTTGATATTTCTCCTATGATGATTATCTTATGTCTTGAAAATTCGCATCTTGCATGTTATCTAACCCTTGTAGGTACTTGGATGAATCTAATTCTATGAGATTGCAACTCACTCACATCTTGAGCAATCTCTACATCACCAAGTCTCTACACAATGGTGGTTGATGACAAGGAAGCACGAAACCTTTCAAACATATCCTTTGACAAATTCTATGTTGAGCTTCATGATTGTCATGTTGGATACACAAGTGCTCTTCCTTGCGAAAACTATCCCATGTAGGTAGATGAACTCAAAATCCAAAGGGTGCTCCCAACTCTTGATGGGCTACATCAACCTTGAGCAACCCACACAAGTTCAACTACATGATCAAGATCAACACAGCCACCCAAGGTATGTTATTCCATCTTAGAGTAGCTTTACTCCAAGTCATGAGTCAAAGCAACTTGACAAGATGAGAATACATCAAGATACTTAAACGAAAAATGGTAACCCCATTTTGAGCTTAAACGATGAGTATGACCTATGATCAAGTGATCTCACTTGACTCCTAAGTCAATATACTCTAACATAGGTGACTTTGTCACCGCCCAACTCTAGATGAAGTTCTCTTGTGTTCTTTTCTGTGTTCTTGCATTCGTCTCATGCATATTTGTTTCGCCTTTCAAAAAAAACTTCATCTAGATCTTTTAGTTTCTTTTCTTTGCTTTTTTGTTCTGCATTTTCTACATCCAATTCATTGCAAATCTTTGTGAGATCTTATTTGTCCAGTGAGCTGAGGTGACAAGTGTTTTTCTCTGTGAGGAACTCGGTTCCACCGGTTTCATGTCTCCGGTCTAGCCGAAGATTTTCGGAGCAACCGAAGCATACAACTCGGTGACACCGATTTCACTACAGAAAAAAAACATTTTGCCATTTATTCCTGCTTTATTCTTGATCCAGCTCCACTCAATGAATCTTTTCCTCTTCAAGCATCACATTTACCTTAATGCTTTGTACTGTGACTCAAGGACCGAACCCATTCACAACAAATTCAAGAAGACCCTTCTTGGAAATTGATGTCAAAGGGGGAGAGAGAGATCACATCAAAGCTTAATCAGATCTCTAGGGGGGGGGGGAATACTCCAGGAAAGAGTAATCTTCAAGGATCCCAGATGCTTGATGATCAAGAGGAGAGATGCCACATGTCTTCTTGGGGGAAAGACATGTTCATATGTGCTTATTTGCATTAGCTCTGTTTATTTGTTTCTTTGAGCTCTGTTTTTCTGTTCCCTATCTTCTCCTAGTATCCCATGCTAGATTCAGGGGAAGCAAGACATCCAAGGGAAAGAAATTTATTAAATTCATTGCATATCTTTCTCTTTGGGGACATGTCAATATCTTGAGTGGTACTCTGTACTCACTCTACATGTCATCCCAGTCTTGGTACTCTTGTGGTTTCTTTTGTTTGCTCTAGCTAGTGGGTGCATCTGTGTTATCTAACCTTGTTTACGCAGGCTCATCCCATCCTAGCCAACTCAAGACCACACGGTAAGTATATGCATCATAGTCATGTGTATGAGAAATTCTTGCTGATGTACATACTGTTTGCAAGAAGGACTCATGAGCATGAAGGTACATTTCTCATATTTTCATCATTTGCTCTGATGCATATAGCCAAGATACATGTAACACATTGCTTACTCTGTCATGTTTATGCATTCACATGCTCCTATATTCCATATTCACACGATTGCATACATGTAGGGGGAGCCTATGCTTGTTACATGTCTTTCCAAAGCTTTACTTGCTATTCTCCATATCTTTATCTAAAGCTTTGATGTATGTTGCCATCAATTACCAAAAAGGAGGAGATTGAAAGCACAAGTGCTCCCTGGGTGCTTTCGATAATTAATGACAACATGTCTCTTGTTGGACTAATACTTTTACCTAGTATGTTTTAGACAAGTTCAACAAATTAAGTGGCATGGACTAAAGGATGTGGAACCCCTTTAAGATGCCAAGGACAAAGGATTAGCTCAAGCTTCAAGATCAAGACTCTACATTTTCTATTTTAGTGATCCAAGATCACATTGAGTCTATAGGAAAAGCCAATACTATCAAGAGGGGATGAGGTGTTGCTTGATGAGGTTCTTGCTTCATAGTGCTTAGTGATATGCTCCAAAACCCTTAACTACCTTCCCACATCCACATATGACCTAAAACAAAAGTCAAACTCAGCCCCACCGATTCTTTCTATCCGGCGCCACCGAGTTCAGATGTCATAGCCACTACCACAAACCCCAGGAAAATCGATTTCACCGATAGGGATCTCGGTCTCACCGAGATGGGATTGCAAACTCTCTGTTGCCTATTGCAATACTTTTGGTCTCACCGGAACTTGCGATCGGTCCCACCAAAACTGCAATGTAAACTCTCTGGTTCCCTTTTGTAACATTTTGGTCTCATCGAAATGAGTGATCGGTCCGACCGAGTTTACCTGACCAACTCTCTGGTTAGCTTATTACCAAAATCGGTCTCACCGAGTTTGTGTAATCGGTCTCACCGAGATTACGTTATGCCCTAACCCTAGTCATATCAGTCCTACCGAGTTGCATGTCGGTCCCACCGAAAACCCTAACGGTCACTAGCTTTGCTGAATCGGTCCGACCGGGTCTAACCATTCGGTCCCACCGAGTTTGGAAAGTTATGTCTAACGGTTAGATTTTGTGTGGAGGCGATATATACCCCTCCACCCACTCTTCATTCATGGAGAGAGCCATCAGAACATACCTACACTTCCAATACATATTTTCCGAGAGAGAACCACCTACTCATGTGTTGAGACCAAGATATTCCATTCTCACCATATGAATCTTGATCTCTAGCCTTCCCCAAGTTGCTTTCCACTCAAATCTTCTTTCCACCAAATCCAAATCCTGTGAGAGAGAGTTGAGTGTTGGGGAGACTATCATTTGAAGCACAAGAGCAAGGAGTTCATCATCAACACACCATTTGTTACTTCTTGGAGAGTGGTGTCTCCTAGATTGGCTAGGTGTCACTTGGGAGCCTCCGACAATATTGTGGAGTTGAACCAAGGAGTTTGCAAGGGCAAGGAGATCACCTACTTCATGAAGATCTACCGCTATTGAGGCAAGTCCTTCGTGGGTGATGGCCATGATGGGATAGACAAGGTTGCTTCTTTGTGGACCCTTCGTGGGTGGAGCCCTCCGTGGACTCGCGCAACCGTTACCCTTCGTGGGTTAAAGTCTCCAACAACATGGATGTACGATAGCACCACCTATCGGAACCACGACAAAAATATCCGTGTCTCCAATTGCGTTTGAACTCTCCAAACCCTTCCTTTTACATTCTTGCAAGTTGCATGCTTTACTTTCCGCTTCTCATATACTCTTTGCATGCTTGCTTGATATGTATTGTGTTTGTTAAACTTGTGCCAAAACTCCACTTCGACTTAAAGAAATTAAAAACTGCAACTTTTGGTACTTAGTGTCTAATCACCCCCACCTCTTCTTGATCCTTTCCATGGTGCAGAATAAACTACAACAACTAGATTTGCAACCACGGGATGCTGACGATATCTTCAAAGAACATTGTAATAGCAGCTAGGCTTCACAACAAGTGGGCTGCAAGTGGGCTGCTTTCTTGGCTTGTGCCCTCAATGTGTAATCCTATCGAATTACAAATAGTTCATTTGTCTGCTTTGCTGTATTGCTTGATTTGAATGCTTATTTGTTGTTACGCTATACCTGAGTTGGCCAATATGTCAGCAGTGCCTGCTATACTATCATAAAGAAATGCATGCCTATTTCATTTGAGTCCTTAACTTTTCCTCTCAACTTCATCACAAGACTGTCTTAGTAGTTTATATAAGGCCACACTGTTAAGTGCTTTCTCAGATTATTTCAACTGCTTAGATGCCTTGGCAACTTAAATATAGCGGTTGTACACTCCCTTTCAACTAGGGATGTCAACTGGGTCCGGTTTAATCCCGATTAAAGTCCACTAGTGGTATGATAGTTCAAAATACTTTTTGTTTTTTTGAGGAAAATGAACTAGGGAGGTAGCAAAAACTAACTAGATGGGACTGGCGGATTTCGTTTATTTGCCACTTACATCCCTAGTTTCACCTTACCATTTTAATTTCTTTTCGGCTGATGCAGCTTCGAACCATTTAAATATAGTTTGCCATGCTCGGCAATAATTCGTCCGTCGTTTACCATGTAAGCTTACTGCCTGGATCATACGATAACTATCTCTTACTGATGTCCAGTGGAAACCTTTCAGGATGCCGTTCACACTAGGACACAATGTACAACCCCAGAATCTATTTGTGGAAGCAGTGCGCCATCCATGTTACCAGATGGTAGCAGTTCATAGGCAACACCGCAGGAGAGCAGTCTGAGCACAAATATTATAGTGCTTGAGGCTCTACTAGAGGCAGAAAGAGATGGTGTGGCTGCCATGAATGAGGTAATATTTATCTTGAGGCTGGAAATTACGGAATTAGCGGCACGCATTATGCAAGCAACCCAAGAATTGGAGGAAGTAAGAATGTTGCATTTGAAGACGGATGAGGTCCTGCTGTTTCTGCTATCTGAAGCCCAAGATAATCCCGGTTCTTCTTTAGATACCAGTTGAAATTTTCATTAGATTATTGTACTTGCATGTTGTGTCATGTCTCTGAATGGATTATGTTGCAAGACCCCCTATGTTGTCCATGTGTTGTAATGATCCGAATTTTTTAGGCGAGGTAATCCTCAGAACTTGTATGATTGACATAAGGTGAACTATTTGTCGTGTGAGCATATTTTATTGGATGAAATAACTGTTTGACTCAGAGTGTATCCAACCTACTAAATTCGAAGATCACGACATTTCTAAATCATAATCATATATAAAGGTGGAATAAATCTTTGTTGTGGTTTTGAAGAAATAAATAACAAAACGTATAATTATATGTGGATATTTGTAATAGAATACAAATTGGATTTGAATTTAGTTTGCCAGGTCCCAGGGCAAACGTGAATGCTAATTCTCCTAAGGTTTGAACGAAGCGGCTAAACACCCACTATAATTTGTGGGCTGCTCAAAGCAAGTGTTTGCGAGATGGAAATTACTGTATACCCCTAACACTTGACATCCTTATCGACAGGATTTACACTGCTGTCGATAGGGGTAGACTAGTAACTTCAATCAGACGTGACACGATGGCCTCTGAGCCCATTCAGACACGGTGGGCGCCAAACGTGGGCGGCAAAACACATTTGATTCAAGCTTGTCCGCAAGACATGTGTCTCTTCCTCCATTTGCCCATTCATACACGGTGGGCGGCAAAACAAACTCTCCTCGTCCGAAATCAATGTAGGCTTATATTTTAAATAGGGGCAGATGTGTAACTTCCATCAGACGTGACACAACCGCTCTACCTGTCAGCCCCATTCATACATCGTGGGCGCCAACCGTGGGCGGCAAAACACCCTCTCCTCGCCTGAAATCGATGTAGGCTAATTGAGGGAGTACTGGATTAGGGGGTGTTCGGATAGCCGGACTATACCTTCAGCCGGACTCCTGGATTATGAAGATACAAGATTGAAGACTTCGTCCCGTGTCCGGAAGGGACTTTCCTTGGCGTGGAAGGCAAGCTTGGTGATACAGGTATTCAGATCTCCTACCATTGTAACCGACTTTGTGTAACCCTAGCCCTCTCCGATGTCTATATAAACCGGAGGGTTTTAGTCCGTAGGACAACAGACACATCAACAATCATACCATAGGCTAGCTTCTAGGGTTTAGCCTCTCTGATCTCGTGGTAGATCTACTCTTGTACTACCCATATCATCAATATTAATCAAGCAGGACGTAGGGTTTTACCTCCAGCGAGAGGGCCCAAACCTGGGTAAAACTTTGTGTCCCTTGCCTCCTGTTACCATCCGGCCTAGACGCACAGTTCGGGACCCCCTACCCGAGATCCGCCGGTTTTGACACCGACATTGGTGCTTTCATTGAGAGTTCCTCTGTGTCGTCACCGTCAGGCTCGATGGCTCCTACGATCATCGACAGCGATGCAGTCTAGGGTGAGACCTTCCTCCCCGGACAGATCTTCGTCTTCGGCGGCTTCGCACTGCGGGCCAATTCACTTGGCCATCTGGAGCCCGGACCAGCGAAAGCATCCAATAGGTTGTCAAGACCTCAGACACAACTAATCAAATCCGGCGCCACTACTTATACCGAATAAACGGTCACAGCCCTATTTTTCAATACAAGGGGCTCCATGCACGCAGACAAGTGGCAATTTCTTCTCATCTTGAATTACACATGGTTTCTTTAGAAAACTATCTTTTTGCACGACAACCTTTTCACCCAAATTCCACTCTTTTACAGACGATCATCGTGCTACACCCATCCAGGATACACCACAACGGAGACACAGGCGCAGACGTGCAGCAGGGACCCGCCCCAAGGATTCTTTTTAGATTAAGACCCTACGTAAACCCTTTTTACTGTCTCTTGTTGATACATATCCACCATTGAGAAGGATGCTGACGTTTTGGCATGTGTCCATGCCAGAACAATGCACGTACCTGGACACAAGGGGCTTCTTACAAAGGCCATTCTTTAGGCCCGGTTTATACCACAAAGACCGATTACCTTAGGGAGTGTTCGGCGGCGCGAGTTTGGCCCTATATGCATCAACTCCGAATCATTGTCTTTGGTCAAATGTTGGGTTTGCCTGGCTCCTGTGTTTTGGTGCCTTACGTTCCGCTTTACCGGCTAAGGTAGCACCAGGAGAACTACTGCGACTGTGCCCTGGTTCATCCGGACGAGCACCTCGGTAGAGAAAGCCGAAAACTGACTGTCATGATATAGCGTGAGACTGGTCAACCACTCGACGACCTATGGGAATGTTAGAATTCCTCCGCCTTAACGAAGGGCCGTTTCCCGGCCAGGCATGTACGCACCTCGGGATCGGGAGAGTGCGGAGCCACCAGGGGCTATCTAGTAGCCCCACTGTCAAACTCCTATGGCTAAGTGAAAGTGTTAAAGCATTATAGTCCGGTTGCCTCGCTCGCTCCGCTATCACCTCCTTTATAAGACCAAGACATTGGGTTAAGTGTGAACGCATGTCTTTGCGAGCACCTCCGCATTATATGCGTGGGGATTGAAGCCGACGACTACAATCTTTCAGGCTATACACATGTATACATAAACGGCCGCCCAAGAGGCATCATATTACTTTCAGGCAAAAGTATAAAAGTAGCCTTATGAAAATTTATAAAAGCATTTCGCTTACAATGAGATTACATATCACTCAAACATAATATTTTTGAGCACTGGGTCTCTATCAAACGAGCACCCTCAAGAACTTCCTCAAAGTAGTGCTCAGCAGCTGTTCGACCTATGGCCGAATCCTGCGCTGCAACAGTGGTAGCATCCATCTCTGCCCAGTATGCTTTAACACGGGCAAAGGCCATTCGTGCGCCTTCTATGCATGCCGACCTCTTCATCGCATTTATACGCGACACCACGTCAAGGAACTACTGCACCAAGCTGAAATAGTTGTTCGGTTTTGACCTTTCCGGCCATAGCTGATCCACAACAGACCTCATGGAGAGTCCGGACAACCTATTTAGTTCGGCCCATTCGGCTAATTGGTCAGTCAATGAAAGTGGACGCTCGGGAGAATAGAATTGTTTCCAAAACAGCTGGTCTACTTCACGGTTCGTCTGACTCTGGAAGTACTTGGCCGCATCGGCAGCGCTCGCCGCCAAATCCATATACACATCCTCCGAACTCCATAGCCGATCCAGAGGGGCATACTGTGGATCTCGGAACTTCCTCTGCAATATAAAGGATTTCCCAGCTACAATATCCCCGGCTTCCCGCAGCTCCTCCTTCTTTGTCCTCATAGCAGAGCAGAGGTCTTTTCCCGTTGCAGCAGCCTTCTCAAGGTCCGATGCCTTCGCCTGGTTTTCCTTTTCAAGAACCCGGCAAGGGTCGACGGCGGCTTTTAATTCTATGGCCATATTGGCCATCTTATCTCGGCTCTCGCCATGTGTGGCCCTCTCGGCTCGCAACTCTTCGGCCGCCTTCAAAGCAGCCGCATTACCCAATCTCGCTTGTTCCTTGGCTCGGGCAAGTTCCGCCCACAAGGCTTCAACAGTGGCAGCTCCATCTGCATTCATAACATGTTAAATATACTGGCTTCATGCTGCTCTTACTATGCGGCGTTTACCAGATAATAACACTTACCCTGTGCCTCGTCAAGCCTTTTGTTAACAAGCTCGATGTCGGCGTCTGCCGCATCCAACTGCCGTCTTAAACGGGTAAACTCTCTAGTCCGGCTAGCCACCGGAGCTTCCATCACCTGCTCATAGAGGCAGTATGGTCACTACCTGGGATTATGATCCTCTGATCGTCGTCTTTCCTGACGACAACCAGAGTCTCAGGGGCTACTATCTACACAGGGCACACTTAGCATGTCCAGGATTATCATACATTATTTTACGTACCTCAAAACCTGTCAGTAGACTCATAAAAGCTTTATGCAATCCGCTTTCGGCGGACGGGATTCTCTCCATCACCGTATTCATCAGCACACGGTGTTCATCTGAGATGGCCGCTCGCCCCACCAACTCCCTCAGAACATCCGACCGCACACTAGACGGTGCCGGACTCTTTTGTCTGCTCTCTTCGGGAGCCGGACACTGGGAGCTTTGGGGGTCGATGGGACTATCTTCTGGCCTCACCGGACTCGGAGAGGCCCTCCGCGATGACACTTCAGGGTCGCCCGCTTCTGGAGCGGAGGAGTCCGGAGGAGGCGTTTCGCTCTCCATCATCTCTGGAAGAAGATCCCTCGAAGACGAGCTCATTTGAGAGGGGCTAAGGCCCGAACTGCAAAGATATATGCGGTGGTTATTTTCTCAGAAGAAAAGACGGCATATCTGTACTATTAAGGTATTTTAGGTCACTTACGACTCGTGGGAGAATTGATCCCCACGCGGACTTTGTGCGGCAACCGCACCCCCCGGGGTAGGACCCTCTGTGGGAAACTTCTTCTCCCATTTGGAAGCTTCGGCTTCCGAATCCCCAGAAGCAATCCTTTTCCTCTTCTGGTCGTCTTCCTTCATGGAGACGCTTGCTCCCTCGGCTAGAGCTGCCAGCGTTGGGGGCCCGCGATCGCCCGCATTTTCCTTCAAGGGCTCCGGGCAAAGTGCGGTCTGGAGCATCTTTTCCAATACCGAATTTTCCAAACCCTCAAGGAGGGGGGCCGAGCACCGAATCAACTTCGCCTTCGTTAGCCAGTCCTGGTCAAAAAGCGAACTCTCAGTAATAACTTCGTATCAAAGGAGAGGTAGTACGTTCGGTCGGAAGATGCCTTACCTGTTCGGCGGCGCGGTTACTACTCAGGCCCACATCCTCGGTGATTTCCGGACACTCCACTTAAGGTCCGAAGAATGACTTGTACATCTCCTCGTGCGTCAGGCCGAGGAAATTTTGAATGGCGCGCGGTCCCTCAAGATTGAACTCCCTCAAGCGAAGGGGCCAGCATTTGCAAGGCTGGACTTGACGAACCAGCATAACTTGTGTTACCGCAACCAAACTGAAATCTCCATTGAAGAGATCTTGAATGCGGCTTTGCAGTATAGGCACGTCCTTGGCTGGACCCCAGCTCAATCCTCTGCTAATCCATGACATCAGTTGTGGTGGAGGGCCCGGGCGGAAAACAGGGGCGGCCGCCCACCTGGCACTTCTAGGAGCCGTGATGTAGAACCACTCTTGTTGCCACAATTCAGACACCTCTAGAATGGAACCTTTGGGCCATGAAGCTCCCATCATCTTGCGTATTGAGGCACCTGCACACGCCGCACGTTGCCCCTCAATCATCTTCGGCTTTACTTCAAAAGTCTTGAGCCATAGGCCAAAGTGAGGGGTAACCCGAAGGAAGGCCTCGCACACAACAATAAATATCGTGATATGAAGAAAGGAGTTCGGAGCTAGATCATGGAAATCTAGCCCGTAGTAAAACATCAAGCCCCTGACAAAAGGGTCCAAAGCAAGGCCTAGACCTCGGAGGAAGTGGGAGACGAACATGACGCTCTCGTTGGGTTCGGGGGAGGGGACGGCCTGCCCCTGGGGAGGCAGCCGATGCAAAATCTTGGCGGTCGGATATCTGGCCCCCCTCAACTTTTTGATGTCTTCTTTCGTGACGGAGGAAGGAACCCATCGGCCTTGAAGGCTAGATCCGGACATGACTGAAGGTTCGGAGCACCTGACCTGAACTTTGGGCATTTGAGCTTGAGGTGGGGGAAGGATTCGATTGAGCACGGGAGGGAAAAATAAAAGCCTTGTCCCTTTATAAAGAGGGTGAATATCAAGCGTCCTCTCCGTGTCCGTTTGGACTTTCCTATAATCTAGGAGTCCTAGAAGCGGTTGGGTTACCCACGCCCGTATTGATGAGAATCCCGGAATAAGGGGACACGATCTCTGCTTTATCAAGATGTGCCAAGGAAACCGCCTCGCATGACGTGCTGAGGCGGGGTAATAAAACGACTCAGATAAATGCTTGGCCGTGGTGTGTCACACTACGGAATACGTCAGCAGATTAGATTTCTGTAAATATTATTCTCTCTATGGCAATATGTGGAAAACTTATTTTGCAGAGCCGGACACTATCTTTGTGTTTAAAATCTTCTATGAAGTACTTGGAGGAGGAACCCGCCTTGCAATGCCAAAGACAATTTGCGTGCCGGACTCGTCGTCATTGAAGCCTGGTTCAGGGGCTACTGAGGGAGTACTAGATTAGGGGGTGTTCGGATAGCCGGACTATACCTTCAGCCGAACTCCTGGATTATGAAGATACAAGATTGAAGACTTCGTCCCGTGTCTGGAAGGGACTTTCCTTGGCGTGGAAGGCAAGCTTGGCGATACAGATATTCAGATCTCCTACCATTGTAACCGACTTTGTGTAACCCTAGCCCTCTCCGGTGTCTATAGAAATTGGAGGGTTTTAGTCCGTAGGACAACATACACATCAACAATCATACCATAGGCTAGCTTCTAGGGTTTAGCCTCTATGATCTCATGGTAGATCTACTCTTGTACTACCCATATCATCAATATTAATCAAGCAGGATGTAGGGTTTTACCTCCATCGAGAGGGCCCAAACCTAGGTAAAACTTCGTGTCCCTTGCCTCCTGTTACCATCCGTCCTAGACGCACAGTTCGGGACCCCCTACCCGAGATCCGCCGGTTTTGACACCGACACTAATATTTTAAATAGGGGCAGATGTGTAACTTCCATCAGACGTGACACAACTGCCCTACCTATCAGCCCCGTTCATACACTGTGGGCGCCACCGTGGGCGGCAAAACACCCTCTCCTCGCCCGAAATAGTTACCAGCAAATATTTGGGAGATGCGAGATTACCGTCCTATCCCCAACCGACGCAATGTCTGAAATTTTAAACGGGGGATAAGTTCATAACTTTCCCCCATTTCTGAGAAGCGCATCCCAAGGTTTGAGGTCTCCTCCCCTCCATTTCCCCATTCATACACCGTCGGTGGCACGACAACCTCCGCACTACGGCCAGCCTCCTCCATCCGCCACCCCATCCTCCACCTTGCCGGAGCCGCTACCCCTACCCCGTCGTCCACTGCAAGAGATGGACGTCTCTCATCCACAACGCTGGACCAGCATCCTTTCATCGCCTACTCTCGCTTCATCAGCGTCGTCGTCCACCTTGCCGTTGCCGCTCCTACGACCGCCTCGTCCACGGCAATAGGATATATCCCCCGACCCGGCCATCTGCCGTCTAAAGTCTTCTTCCCCGCCGCCGACAGCCATCGCACCCGCAGCACCCTCAACGTATCAGCATAGGCCTACACAGTGTCGCAAGAGAGGTGGTACTCTTCCATATGTGCTTAAGTTATTGATCTCACCCAGAAAATAGATCGTAATTTGTTTACTATACTTTTCTTGTCCATACCAAATCGTAGTGGCTAGTTGAAAGAAAACATTGGTTGTGAAGTAGCTTTGTCCAGTATGCACCTTCAGATCTGCCATGGCACGGGCACTATACTCGTAAAGCTTATGGTTTCCCCCCTTTATATTCATTACCATCATCGTAGGTGCTTCGTGTCATGCTAGCACTGCTCCTCAAGACCTCAACCCAAAGCTTACGTGTTGAAATACGAATATGATATGATGCTCATATCACTAAAATAGAGAACGTTTAATTGGTCACCTAATGTTCCTATATTCATTTCGAAAAGCATGTGCACCACCAACTGGTCCAGCTAGTTCCACTTTCCTGATTTTTCTCATGATGCTTAGGGTTTTCCCCTTTTATCTACTCTACTATGATCTGTGTAGGTGCTTTCTGTCATACTAGCATTACTCCACCCTTCAAGCTAAACAACACAACACTCAGAATTCAAAAGCTTAGTTGTTCAAATATGATTGTGATATGATGCTGATATTAGTTAACCGACACATTTAATTGGTTAGCTAAAGGTCCCACTTGAGTTTCCAAATGCATGTTGCGACATATAGAGAGACAGCATAATTGCATTTCTTTGTCACTTGTTGATTGTACTTTCTTGTCCATACCAAATCTTAGTTGTTATTTCAAAGCAAACATCGGTTGCTAACTACCCTTTGCATGGTTTGCAGCTTCAGATCTGCCATCCCACTGCCACGGTCAACACTATACTCATCATGCTTATGTTTTCCCCATTTTATGATGACCACAATCAGCCTACGTGGTTCATGTTGTAATAGCACTGCTCCACCCATCGAGCTAAACAAGCGTAGCTGTACAAATTCATATCTGATATTATTGCTGATATTAGTGAAACTGAGAGATGTTTAATTGGTTAGCTAAATGTTCCTACTTTAGTTTCAAAATGCATTTGAGCCACATATGGATAGACCGGAAAGAATAGTATTTCTCTGTGCGCTCTGGTTCATCATGGGTGGCCAACCGACATTGTATTAAAAGACTTGTAATATCTTCAATCTGCTTGCTCTTCTGCTCTTCTTTAAGATGATACTCTTCTCTTGCGGTCGACTGGTCAGGTCGAGTTGTTCTCCCTTAGTATATTTTGAATCTGTCAGGTCAGGTCGACTTGTTCTTCTTTACTATATGTTGAAGCTATCATCTGCGAAGTGTCATCACTTCTGGAGCTCTCATATTTTGAGTAGTAGGCCACATTATATTAATGCACACAACAAAACAGCATGCATGACATATTTTAAAAGAATTGCAGAGATAGCACAAAGGGGTTTACAGGGAGGCAGTACTGGATTAGAATCACTTCTGCATTACAAAGAAAATCTCACTTGTTTTTATGTTTTCATGCATGTCAGATATTGAACATTATCAAAATAAATATGAGAATGGGCGCACGAGAGGAATATTGCGGAATGATCCACTGCCTAACAAACTTGGCATGGTGGAGGATGGCCTATCTTATTCACCCATCAAGGTGCTTGCTCTAACTTTGCAAAGTTGTATTGGTCGCACATATTTTGCTTCTAACCTCTTGCATTACTTCTACTTTGTTACACCATCTTCTTAGTTTAAGCATCATATATGAGTATATGACATACCTATCCATTTTCTGTACCTATTCCATGTGTCGTCACACTATGTTTTTCTAGTCAAATGTTGTTCTTTCGTAATAGGTGTCCAAAAGGAAGAGGGTGAGTGCAAGTCATCAAGGAGTACAAACTAGGTATTTGGAAAAGGTAGTGATACCTGTTAAATCAGATAGATCAGCAGCCACAGAAAACACAGGCCCAACTGTACCACACTTTACCCCTACTCCAGTGGCCAAACCCCTATTAGAACTGCTGGGAGCCCAGCGTCAGGTACTGTCTATGATATCAATTCAAAATTTGAACTCCTAAATTTCTGCTTGTGCCTTACCTTCTCTCTTGTATGAAAACTAATTTCAGATGAATCTCCTTGCTCAAAGGATCATACGATCTCAAAACAATAATGGGCTCTGCATTGCTCTTGTCAGTACCTCTCTCCCTTTTGCCTTGTAACGATGTACTTAATTAATTGCTATTTGATTATTTATCATCAATCTGCACATGAGCTTCATTATCCTTTGTTTCTTCCAATATTATTTGATCTATATTTACTCTTTGCAAAATTTAGAATAATGGCAACGCTTATAAAGAATTTTCTTTGGGGAAGTTATTGAATTATCCTTCCATCAACATGGAGAAGGGCTTTGTCCAGCCCGTGTTAACATGTAATGTAAGTTCATCCTTCTCAAGCTTCAAACTTTGTTCCAGTATAGATTTGGATAGGCATCATTTCCTCCACTGTTGTTTGCTTTGCTGTTTACATCTGATTGGATGTTTGCAACAACTACCAGTTTCAAATTGTAGTTGTAAAAACATGTTCCTTATGCAGAACAGATCCATTTATTTGCTTATATAATTGTGAAACCTATTACGTGTCTCCTTGTTTCTCTTTCAGACTCGTATCTCTTACGCCAGGCAGAACTTTAGGGAAGATAGTGAGCCAAACCATCTTGAGGACAGTGAGATGACCCCAAGGTCCTGTCTTGATGAAGATAGTGAGTTGAAGCTACTCACCAGTAGGTGCGAGACAACCTCTGTGCAGTCGCTGCCTCAATCAGTTTGACTTCTTCAGTCTCGACTTAAAGCGGAAAGGCTTGCTTCAGCTCAGCTCCGACTTGAAGTCAAAGATGCAATGAAGATGTCAGAGGACTGCCGTGCACACCATCATGCCTTAAATCTAGTGTTGATGCATCTATCATTGACACAACTGAGGTCTACTCAGCTTCTTCAGCTGTTTGGGGGGGGGGGGGGTGACCTGGCCAGGCGTAGTGCCTTCTGAAGTGCTCTCGGTTTTGTATATTCTTTTGTCGGCGCGTTTATTTGCACTGGTGGCGAACTTTGATGCCCAGTGGATGTAATATGTGTGATAGCCGTGATAGCCTAGCGTAAGTTGCTTGCTTATTTATTTCCTTGTTGTCTTGTTTATTTGTTTGCTTCTAGTCATGCAGTTCTTTTTCCGCGGTTTGCTAGTGGCTGCAATAACCTACTTTTTAAAACTAGGCCATAATAACCATGGGCTAATATTTACTGTAGTGACACTGGGCCTCCTACGGGCCGTAGAAACAGTGGGCCTTCTATGGGTCATAGAAACAATGGGCCTTCTATGGGCCGTAGAAACAATGGGCCTTCTACGGGTCGTATGATCAATGGGCCTTATACGGGTAGTATGATTGATGGCCAAACATGGGCCAATAACAGGCCGCATTATGGCCGTAAATGGGCTAGAGTTGGAATCGTCCGTTCATGGGCCGACCATAACGGGCCATCGTTAATAGGCCGTATTTGATGACTCTATGAAAACGGCCCAATGTATTAACGGACCACAAACGGGCCGAGTGTAACCACGGGCTGAATTTGGCCCACAAGCAGAAAATGACAGTAACGGGCCGTAAGTAAACAAATGCTGGAAATGAGCCCAAGAATAAATGGGCTCTAAGAAGGCTGAAAGATAACATGGGCTGGAAACGGCCCAACGGAATAACGGGCCGTTAATGGGTATAAAGTGATACACTGTTCATTACGGTCCAGTTTCACCACGGGCCGTTAATGGGTGTAAAGTGATACACTGTTCATTACGGGCCAGTTTCACCACGGGCCGTTAATAGGCCAAGAGTTACATAGGGCCTCATATGGGCCGAAAGACGTCACGGGCCATACATGGTCCAGAAGTGAAAACGGGCTGGAATCATGTTGGGTGGCCCAGATGACGCTACTGGGCCTAATTCGGATAGGGCATAACGGGCCTTGGGTTAGCGGGCTGTAAATGGGCTATATGTGAATAGGTCGTTAACATGCTTTACATGGGCTGGCCCGCCACCTTTTAACCAAGTCAAACGGGCTGGCCTTTTCACAGGAATGGGCCTCTGTTGGGCCGTGCCATGTGTCAACGTATCATAGGTGCCTATCTGACCCACTGACGAGCTGACACGTGTTTCGTCCGGCCAATAAGAATTTTACACGTGGAAATTTCCCATTGGTCGGGGCTGTTAACGGGTTATCAGATCCAAAACCCGACCCGATAGCTTAACGGCGTTCCGTTACGATGGATGCCACGTGTCGGTCACCCTTGACGAAAGCACTTCTGTGACGCGTGATTTATCGTCATGGAAGTGGACACTTCCGTGATGATAATTTTGGTAATGTCATGGAACACTTCTACGACATCACAGGTATGACTATCTTGATTCTGTCATAAATTTGTCATGGATGTATATGCATGACAAAAA
Organism: Triticum urartu; assembly: GCF_056163025.1. Taxonomy (NCBI): domain Eukaryota; kingdom Viridiplantae; phylum Streptophyta; class Magnoliopsida; order Poales; family Poaceae; genus Triticum; species Triticum urartu. Next base: position 218,394,938 of record NC_141874.1, on the reverse strand, counting down.
AAGTGACCTACTGTGACAAACACGTATCATCATGGAAGTGTATTTTTTTGTAGTGCCTCCGTCCAGTGATGACGAAGCTGATGATGAAGAACTCGCTGAAATCATCAGAGATAGACAGCAAAGGGCCGCTAGAACCAAATGCACAAATGTGCCATTGATGCTGGATCCCAAGCTAATCCTTGCTTTATTGATCTCTGGCACAAGAATCCAAACACACCTATGCCTAACTTCAAGCTCACTCCTAGTCAAAGTCACATGCTGACCGCCTTCATCAGTGAAGAAAAATGGAAATTTGAGAAGGCCGGGAAGCTGAAGAAAGCTCAATAGAAGAAGGAGCATTTTCTGAAGAAGAATGTTGTCAACATGACAACCGATGAACTTGTTGCTATGCTGTCTGAGATCATAAGTCTCAGTGATGAATTCAATGTCTACCATACAGATTGGCTTGGAGCCAAAGTCAGATTTGTGAAACTAACTGAAGGATTCACCTCAAATGTTGCTGCTCCAACACAATGTGAATCTCCTCAGGCTAAAGCATCTGCCCAGCCAACTGAAGGTCATGCCAGCACCGCTGATGAAAATCAGGCTGCTGACAAAACTGAAAGTACCAGAGCTGATGAAGCTATTCTAGCTGCTGATGAAATTGCCAGGGAAACCACTAGTGTTGCGCCTGAAGAACAAGCCAGGCCAGCTGAAGAATCAAACGCTATGTCTGAAGAAACTGAACCAATCAGGGCAACTGCATCAGTTGTGCCTGAAGAAAATGAACCAATTCCCTCTGCTCCTCCTGCACCAACACCAAGTCCCACTCTTCCTTCTACATCAAAAGTGAGGAAAACCAAAGCTGCGGAGAGAGCAGCTGTGAAGAAGAGGAAAATATCCGCCACCTTAGAGTCTTCACCACCAAAGAAGATGAAGACTCTGACAAGTTCTATTGAGAATCTAATTGATGCTATTCCAGTTTCAAGCATGCCATCAAAGGAACTCGTTCCCTTTGGTGAGGATTATGAGATCCCAAGCGGATCTGATGAAGATGTTCCTTCTGTTGCTTCGTCAGAGCAGTTGGACGAAGAAATTGATGTGGACAACCTTATGTCCACTCCAGTGATATCATCGCCCATTCTTCAGTTCACAGCTGAAGAGGCAGGCATTGAGGAAATGGATGAAGAAGAAGATGTGGATATTGGGTGCACCACTCCAGTTCTGAACGATGACTTTTGGGAAAGTCAGCACCCCAATTCATCACTATTCACCCCACTGCAACAGATTCCTTAATCCCCTGTCCAGACTGAAGAAATTCATATGAGCTCTGAAGAACCTCAAGCTTCTCTTCTTACCATACCTGAAAAAGTTCCAGCCACTAGTGCTGATGCTCATGCTGCTGAAGAAATGGAGATTCACGCTGCCACTAAAGATGTTGGCACTGAAATTCCTCAGCCTGCTACTACCGAGAATGTGATTCCTGAGGCTGTGAAGGCATTGACTGATACTCCTCAGCCCAAGCCAAAGAATCCCTTCTCCAAAAGGCAAAAATTCAAGGCTGATGACTTCTTTCACGAGCATGTGTTCTTCACCGATTACACTCCATATGACTTTGCTCGTCTTCGAAGGAAGCGTTTCTGAACTGCCAGCCAAGCCAACTTCTACTCTTCACTGCTTTTTGACAAGGACAAGATCTTTGACCATGAGCACATTCCTCATGTGGACATGGAATCGCTGCCTTGCTTCACTCCAGTCCTCAGTGTTCTTCATGACGCTGGGCTGCTAAACTTCTGTGCCGACATAGTAGACTGGAATGAAGAACTAGTTCTTCAGTTCTACGCCACACTGCACATCACCGGCAATGCTGAAGATGTGAATTCATGGGTGCTGGATTGGATGATAGAAAACACTCACTTCAAAGAACCAGCCTCTGAATTGCTTCATGCCCTGCCTATCAGTCTCCCCCTTGAAGGTGCGCAGCTAATCTACCATGAACCTGAGCTATCAGATCACTATATGCAAGTGTTGATGAAGCCGTTGAAGCCTGGTCAAGCCCTCAGAACCAAATTCCTCATGAAGGAATTATTCTATGTGCCACGGACAATCTATCGCATTCTGACCAAGACATTGAGTCCAATCAAAGGCCACGACTCTAATGAAGAAGAAGTCGTTGGCATCATGAAGAATTTGCTATTCAACATCATTCATGGCGTTCCAATCAACTACCATGATTTCTTCATGAGCACTCTGGCAAACGTTGCACTGTCACCTTTTGAGTTGAAGCCTTATGCTCCTTGGATTATGAGATTCCTCAAATCAAGGTCTTTAATCAATTACAAGGTTGACTTTCAAAATCATCTCAGTTACTTGCCGCTCATTGAAGTCTTCAAACGGCCTATTTCCTCATCTGATGAGAAGGGCAAGGCAACATGAAGGCATTCGTCCATAGGATGGTCAGTTCTGCAAAGCGGCATCTTATTCCACCAATGATGACTCTACCGCCAATGCTTCAAAGAAAAATCCTCAACACAGCTCCAAGGGTGTTGACTGATCATGATCTTCTCCTCAGTCTTCACCAGAAGATCGATCGCAACCATAAATGGATCAAGCGTCAGTTTGGTTCAATTCTTCAGAACATGACCATCACTTAGAATTCAGTGAAGAAACCATTACTACCTCCATGAATTTTTTGATCGCACATGGGCCGTTCTGTCTCATCTCTATGGTGAAGATGACCTCAAGAAGATGGGCTACAAGCAGGACTTTGACTGGTCTCAGCCACCTTCGAAGAAACTCAAGAAGGTCAAAGTTCCTCACTTGGTGGCAAGCTCTTATTCTTAATCGCGTGAGACTAATGAACATGAAGATTTGGATGACACTGCTATAGGCCCTACTTCAACAACTGACCCCAACAACTCTGGCACTCCTCCATCATCTTCGTGATGATATTCTTCAAGGGCGTTAGTCCTCATTTTTTGTCACTTTTGGTCATTCGATGACAAAGGGGGAGAAATTTGAGTTAGTCTTCAAGCAGGTCTATCTATATGGGCATCTTTTTTTCTAAGTTACAACTCTCATTCTTCTGAAAACTTTGTTGGATCGAGTTTTAATCTTAACTCCGATGGTGGTCTGATACTTTTGCTTTGTGATTCTGCATGCTATTTCCTCATATATGTTATTGCACACATGCTGAATTACACCAGTCACCAGATTTCATCATGCATTTCAAATTCTTCACATCATATGTTAAATGCGTGTATTAATTACAAGATATAGGGGGAGATCTCGATGATTCTACTCTTCAAATGTGCATTGCTTCAAAAGCAAATTCCTCACTATGAACATCTTCAGGGGGAGTTTCTTCTATATCTTGCAGTCAAATTCCTCAATATCAGTATTTACACTTCATATGTTTATACACGTTGAAAACTTAACCTATATTGTCAGCAATCACCAAAAAGGGGGAGATTGTAAGTGCATCTAGTGCCCCTTAGTGATTTTGGTGTATTGAGATTTATAGGTTAAGGGACTGATGTGTTTGTGAGTGTACACAGGTCTATTAGTCTATGAGGACTTTAATATTACAACGAAAGTCGACCCCTAAAAATGAAAGTCTTCAACTGAAGACTTCGTATTTCTGAAGACTTTCTGAAGACTTTGAAAGTGAAGAAATTGGTGTGACTGTGAATAATTGATATTCATGCAAGGAATATGAAGTGTGAAGACTTTTGTTTTCATAGTTTCATTTTCTCTTTCTTGAGTCATAGGAAACACCGTACTGTTAAAGGTGGTCGAGGTAAAACTAAGGAAAAGTTTTCAGGTGATGCTCAACTCAAAATCCTACACCTACCAATCCCTTCGAGTGAAACCATTGGAAATCTCATACTGTTCAGTCAATTTCTTCAGTGACAGAGACAAAGTTCTTTAGGTCTCTGAGGAATTTGTTCTGACTGAGGAGTTAGGAATTTTCGCCAGTGTGGATTGCCTAGAAGTAAGGAACATGATAGCCCTAAGGAATTTGAGAGCTCAAATTTCCGACCATTTCTGTGCTATGCGACAGCTGTCCTAAAATATGTACCCACCTAACAGTCATATCTTTGGAGGGCATTTATGTCTTTTCATGTCGGGTTGCTCCCTAGGCTATAAATATCTGCCACCTACAACCACTAGTTGGTTGGCTGCTCCGCGAGAAACTGACACTTGTCATTGAGAGCATCCCATCCTCGAAGGAGACTTTGAGCGAAAATCATCAAGTGAGGGAAAAAACAAAACCCCAAACCAAACACCTAAGAACCAAAGTGGTTGAGCATCACTGAAGAGATTGTTCCTGTGTGGAACCGATGCTTGTTACCTTTGAGGACTGTGCATCCTCCAAACGGTCAGGCGTCATGGTCTAGAGCATCCAAGAGGAAATTGTGGATCGCCGAGTGACCGAGTCTGTGAAGGTTTGTAAGTCACCTGAAGACTTACCATGAGTGATTGGATGAGGTCTGTGTGACCTTAGTTCAAGGAGAATACGGTGAGGACTATGTGTACGGGACTGTGTGTCCTCAGGTTTAAATACCTAGCCGCTCCAACCAGACGTACAACTGGCACAACAGTTGGAACTGGTCTACCAAATCATTGTCTTCACTGAGCTAACTAGTTCTATTTCATCAACCCTCTAATTCCCTCATTATTGTGTTGTGTACTTGATCGCTACTGTTTGAAGACTTTGACTGAAGACTTTCTCAATTTCCTCAGTTCAATTCCTTCAGTCTGTTTGTCTTCAGCCTGCTTATCCTGTGTTTACGCTTTCTGTGCTCTGTGCTTCTTTTCATTTCTTCATGATGACTGTGTGAAAGCACAAGTGCTCCCTAGGTGGTTTTGATAATTGATGACAACATATCTCTTGTTGGACTAACATTTCTATCTAGCATGTTTCAGATAAGTTCAACAATGGAGTGGCATGGACTAAAGGTTGTGGGAACTCCTTCAAGATGCTAAGGACAAAGGATTGGCTAAAGCTTCAAGCTCAAGACCCTTCATTTTACATTTTAGTGATCCAAGATCACATTGAGTCCATAGGAAAAGCCAATACTATCAAGGAGGGACGAGGTGTTGCTTAATGAGCCTCTTGCTTCATGTGCTTAATGATATGCTCCAAAATCCTCAGCTACTTTCCCACTTCCACAAATGACCTAAACCCTAAGCCAAACTCGGTCATACCGATTCTTTCTATCCGGCGCCACCGAGTTTCACTTGTCATAAGCCACTTCCAAACCCTAGCAATTCGGTTCTACCGATAGGGATCTCGGTCTCATCGAGATGGGATTGCAAACTCTCTGTTTCCCTTTCGTAACTTTTCGGTCTCACCAAAAGAGCGAATCGGTCCCACCGAGATTGCAATGTAAACTCTTTGTTTCCCTTTTGTAACTTTTTGGTCTCACCGAAAGAGCAAATCGGTCCCACCGAGTTTGCCTGACCAACTCTTTGGTTAGCTTATTACCAAACTCGGTCTCACCGAGTTTGTGTAATCGTTCTCACCGAGATTACGTTATGCCCAAACCCTAACCATATCGTTCCTACCGAGTTGCATGTCAGTCCCACCAAAAATCTCTAACGGTCACTAGGTTTACCTTTTCGGTCCGACCGAGTTTGTTGATTCGGTCCCACCGAGATTGGAAAACTGTGTGTAACGGTTGGATTTTGTGTGGAGGCTATATATACCCATCCACCTCCTCTTCATTCGTGGAGAGAGCCATCAGAACACATACACAATTCCAACTCACATGTTCTGAGAGAGAACCACCTACTCATGTGTTGAGACCAAGATATTCCATTCCTACCATATGAATCTTGATCTCTAGCCTTCCCCAAGTTGCTTTCCACTCAAATCTTCTTTCCACAAAATCCAAATCCTATGAGAGAGAGTTGAGTGTTGGGGAGACTATCATTTGAAGCACAAGAGCAAGGAGTTCATCATCAACACACCATTTGTTACTTCTTGGAGAGTGGTGTCTCCTAGATTGGCTAGGTGTTACTTGGGAGCCTCCGAAAAGATTGTGGAGTTGCACCAAGGAGTTTGTAAGGGCAAGGAGATCGCCTACTTCGTGAAGATCTACCGCTAGTGAGGCAAGTCCTTCGTGGGCGATGGCCATGGTGGGATAGACAAGGTTGCTTCTTCGTGGACCCTTCGTGGGTGGTTGCTTCTTCGTGGACCCTTCGTGGGTGGAGCCCTCCGTGGACTCGCGCAACCATTACCCTTCGTGGGTGGAGCCCTCCGTGGACTCGCGCAACCGTTACCCTTCGTGGGTTGAAGTCTCCATCAACGTGGATGTAGGATAGCACCACCTATCCGAACCACGGGAAAAACATCCGTGTCTCCAATTGCATTTGAATTCTCCAAACCCTTCCCCTTACATTCTTGCAAGTTGCATGCTTTACATTCCGCTGCTCATATACTCTTTCCATGCTTGCTTGATATGTATTGTGTATGTTGAAATTGTGCCTAAAACTCCACTCAAACCGAAAAAGCTTAAAAATTGCAACTTTAGCACTAAGTGTCTAATCACCCCCCTCTAGACACATCTAGTTCTAGACCTACAAGTGGTATCAGAGCTTTGGTCTCCATTGCCTTGGTTTAATCACCATTGGAGGAAGATGGATGTGTCTACTTTAGGGAGTCTTAGACATAGAGTGCCTATTCTTGATGGAGAGTATTTTCACGAGTGGAAAAATGAGATGCTTGTAATCTTCAATCAATATCATTTGAACAAGTATATTGCTAGTTCTTGTGCACCTCATATTGATCCTTTGCATCCTACCCTAGATGAAGATATTGACATGATTCGCAATCTTAGAACTATTGAGCTCATCATTAGAGGATTGCCCAAAAATTTGATTGCTAATTTGACTACTCTTAATTGTGCCTATACTATATGGAAATTTCTTGAGGAACGATTTCCCGATCATTCCTTGAAAAATTTGGATGAAATTCTCCATAAATCTATTGCCTTGAGTAAGATGAACTCTAGTGATCCTAGTTTTGGTGATTATCTATTTGAGCTTTCCAATCTCAAGCGAGCTCAAGGAGATGTTGGAATCATTAGTGATATCGTATTTGAAGCTATAAGAATTCATAAAGGTGACCACTTTGATGATCATTTATCTAATGAATTACCCTCTCTAGGAAATGATGAGTCACAAGATCATGGTGAACATGGATACTATGATGATGATGATGATGATGATAGTGACTTCGATCTTGATGATGCAATGAGACATTTTGGTCTTATGGCAAATCTTCGGGGATATGAGTCAGGAGGAAAGGAATGGGTTCTTGATAGTGGATGTACTGATCATATGACCGGAGATGAAGAGATGTTCCGTGAGCTTGCTGAAAATGACGGCCCTCAAAAATATGTCACCTTTGGTGATAATTCAAAGGGTAAAGTGGTTGGCCTTGGTAAGGTGGCCATCTCACATGATAGTTCCATTCAAAATGTCATGCTCGTTGAATCTCTTGGCTACAACTTACTTTCAGTACCTAGACTTGCTGATTTCAGTTTGAATGTCCTATTTACTGAGGTAGAGTGCCAAGTATTTCGTCGAGACAATCATAAAATGGTCTTTACTGGTATGGGTAGAGGTGATCTTTACATTGTCGATTTCTCTAAAAAGGCACAACCTAAAACTTGCTTTATTGCTAAATCCTCAAAAGGTTGGTTGTGGCATAGACGACTGGTCACGTTGGCATGAGAAACCTTGACAAGCTTATTAAAGGAAATCAAATCCTTGGAGTTAACGATGTCATATTTGATAAGGATAGACTTTGCAGTGCTTGTCAAGCAGGTAAACAGGTTGGAGGAAGGCATCCCGTGAAGAACATCATGACCACAAGAAGGCCACTCGAGCTACTTCATATGGATCTTTTTGGTCCCAACGCCTACAAGAGTCTCGGTGGAAATTCTTTTGGTCTAGTTATAGTTGATGATTTTTCAAGATTTACGTGGGTATTCTTTCTTAATGACAAGTCGCAGGTCCAGAAGATCTTCAGAAACTTCGCTAGGAAGGCCCAAAATCAGTTTGACGTGAAGATCAAGAAGTTTCGGAGTGACAACGGAACGAAGTTCAAGAACGCAAATGTGGACACCTTTCTTGACGAAGAAGGGATTTCACACGAGTTCTCAGCTACGTACACACCTCAACAAAATGGAGTTGTTGAGAGGAAGAACCGGACGCTCATCGAAATGGAAAGAACGATGCTTGATGAATACAAGACGCCGAAGCACTTTTGGGCAGAAGCGGTTGAGACAGCTTGTCACGCAACAAATCGCTTATATCTTCACAAGCTACTTGGCAAGACGGCATACGAGCTTCTCACCGGTAACAAACCCCAAGTTGGATACTTTCGAGTATTCGGCTCAAAGTGCTACATTCTTGATAAGCATCGTCGTTCAAAGTTTGCTCCTAAATCTCATGAAGGTTTTCTACTTGGTTATGGCTCAAACTCTCACACTTACCGTGTCTACAACAATTTCACCCGAAAGGTTGAAGAGACGGTAGATGTGAAGTTTGATGAATCTAATGGCTCGCAAGTAGAGCAATTGCCAATTGATGTAGGAGACAAAGACCCTTCAGAAGCAATCCAAGACTTGTCCATTGGCAAAATTCGTCCAACGGAGGTGAAGGAGAGTACTTCATCCATCCAAGTGGAAGCTTCTACTTCACGACAAGGTGAACCAAGAATCGACATGGAAGCATCCACAAGTGGGACACACCAAGATGAAGAAGACAAGGAAATGCATCAAGACGAACATCAACAACCTATTTCTCCACCACGACAAGAGAACGACGACGTCAACAATGAAGAAGGCCAAGAAGAAGAACAAGATGAAGAAGATGTTCAACGAAGACCCAAGCAAAAGCTCTCACGAGTTCGAGCAAGAATTGCCAAAGATCATCCCATCGAGCAAATCCTCAATGATATACAAACCGGGAGAATCACTCGCTCAAAAACTCGTTTAGCTAACTTTTGTGAAAACTATTCATTCATCTCTAGCATTGAACCTATGAAGGTTGAAGAAGCATTGGAAGATCCGGATTGGATAAACGCTATGCATGAAGAGCTACACAATTTTGAGAGAAACCAAGTTTGGACATTGGTTGAGCAGCCCGACAACAACCACAACATCATTGGTACCAAATGGGTGTTTCGCAACAAGCAAGATGAAGATGGACAAGTGGTTCGCAACAAAGCACGTCTCGTCGCCCAAGGGTACACACAAGTCGAAGGTATGGACTATGGTGAGACATATGCTCCCGTTGCTAGACTTGAGTCCATTCGCATCTTACTTGCCTATGCTAATCACCATAATATCACCTTCTACCAAATGGACATTAAAAGTGCTTTTCTAAATGGTGAAATAGAGGAGGAAGTTTATGTCAAACAACCTCCCGGCTTTATCAATCCTAAGAAACCAAATCATGTTTACAAACTTCACAAAGCTCTTTATGGTCTTGGACAAGCTCCTAGAGCATGGTATAAATGCTTGACCAAGTTCCTTACTACAAGTGGTTTTGAGATTGGTAAAATTGATTCTACTCTTTTTACTAAAAGGCTTAATGGAGAACTATTTGTATGCCAAATTTATGTTGATGATATCATATTTGGTTCAACTAACCCTCTCTTTAGTGAAAAGTTTGGAAAGCTAATGTCAGAGAAGTTTGAGATGTCTATGATGAGTGAACTCAAATTCTTTCTCGGTTTGCAAATCAAGCAAACTAAGGAAGGTACATTTGTCTCTCGAACAAAGTACACCAAGGACTTATTCAAGAAGTTCAATATGCAAGAATGCAAAGGTATGTCTACACCCATGCCTACTAGTAGACATAATGATTTAACGAAAGATGGTGAACCGGTTGATCAAAAGGTTTATCGCTCTATGATTGGTTCATTGTTATACCTATGTGCTTCACGTCCCGATATTATGCTAAGTGTGTGCATGTTTGCACGATATCAAGCTGCTCCTAAAGAATGTCATCTTAAGGTTGTGAAAAGGATAGTGAGATATTTAATCCATACACCAAATTTTGGCATTTGGTATCCTAAGAGGTCTTCTTTTGATCTTGTTGGCTATTCCGACTCGGATTATGCCGGAGATAAGGTTGATAGAAAGTCCACTTCGGGTACTTGTCAATTTCTTGGTAGATCTCTTGTGTCTTGGTCTTCCAAGAAACAAAACTCGGTATCCTTATCCACCGCCGGAGCGGAATACATTGCCGCTGGTTCATGTTGTGCTCAATTACTTTGGATGACCCAAAATCTTAAAGATTATGGGATTTATGTGAAACATGTTCCACTGCTTTATGACAATGAAAGTGCTATCAAAATTGGTCATAATCCTGGACAACATTCTCGAACTAAGCATATTGAAGTTCGTCATCATTTCATTCGAGATCATGTTGCTAAGGGTGACATTAATCTTAAGCACATTCGCACCGATAAGCAATTAGCGGATATATTTACTAAACCTCTTGATGAGAAAGTATTTTGCAGGTTGAGAGGTGAATTGAACATCATTGATGCTTCGAACTTGGAGTAGAAACTCCATTGGATACATGCAAGACATGAGCTTATGACTAATCCATGATATATCTCTTATGATGACTATCTTATGTCTTGGATATATTTGTACCTTGCATGTTGTCTAACCCATGTAGGTTCTTGGTTGAATCTAATTCCATGAGATTGCGACTCACTCACATCTTGAGCAATCTCTACATCACCAAGTCTCTACACAATGGCGGTTGAAGACAAGGAAGCACAAAACCATTCAAACATATCCTTTAACAAATTCTATGTTGAGCTTCATGATTGTCATTTTTGGATACACAAGTGCTCTTCCTTGCAAGAACTAACCCATGTAGGTAGATGAACTCAAACTCCAAGTGGTACTCTCAACTCTTGATGAGCTACATCAACCTTGAGCACCCACACAAGTTCAACTACATGAGCAAGAACCACACCACCACCCAAGGTATGTTATTCCATCTTAGAGAAGCTTTACTCCAAGACATGAGTCAAAGCAACTCAACAAGATGTGAATACATCAAGATGCTTAAACAAAAAATGGTAACCCCATTTTGAGCTTAAACGATGAGTATGACCTATGATCAAGTGTTCTCACTTGACTCCTAAGTCAATATACTCTAACATAGGTGACTATGTCACCGCCCAACTCTAGATGAAGTTCTCTTGTGTTCTTTTTGTGTGTATCTCATGCATGTTTAGTTTCTTTCTCTTTTTCAAAAACAAAAAAAACTCCATCTAGATTTTTCAGTCTCTTCTCTTTTCTTTCTATTTATGTTCTGCATTTTCTGCATTTAATTCCTTGCAAATCCTTCAGGTAATTCATTGCAAATCTTTGTGAGATCCTACATGTCTAGTGAGCTGAGGTGACAAGTGTTTTTCTCTGTGTGAACTCGGTTTCACCGACTTGTAATTTTCGGTCCAACCGAATCTTTTCGGTGCCACCAAAACATACCACTCGGTGCCACCGACTTCGCAACAGGAAAAACAGTTTGCCACTTGTTCTATATTTCTTCTGATCCATCTCTACTCAATGAATCTTGTCCTCTACAAGCATCACAGTTTTATCCATTGCTTTGTGCTGAGTCTCAAGGACCAAACCTATACGACGGATTCCAGAAAGCCCTTCGTGGAAATTGATGTCAAAGGGGGAGAGAGATTACATCAAAGCTTGTAGGAGAAAGAGATCACATCAAGGGAGAGAAAAAGTCTCAAGGACCAAACCTACAAGAGAGAAAGTATTAAGGGGGAGAGAGAGACTTCCAGGGGGAGAGAATACTCAAGGATCCCAAATTCTTGATGTTCAAGAGGAGAGATGTCAGATGCCTTTTTGGGGGAAAGACATGTATTTGCATTAAGTTCTATCCATTTGTATCTTTCAGCTCTGATTTTCTGTTCCCTATCTTCTCCCAATATCCCATGTAAGATTCAGGGGGAGCAAGACACCTAAGGGAAAGAAATCAGTCAAATTCATTGCATATCTTTATTCTTGGGGACATGTTGAATCCAATGTGGTACCTTGTACTCACTCTCTACATGTCATCCCAGTCTTGGTATTCTTGTGGTTTCTTTTGTTTGCTCTGGCTAGTGGATGTACCTGTGTTATCTAACTTTGTTTGTGCAGGTTCATTCCATCCTAAGCCAACTCAAGAGCATGAAGGTATTTTCCTTGATAATCTTTTGCTCTGATGCATATGGCCAAGATACATGTAACACATTGCCTACTCTGTCATGGTTATGCTCTCACATGCCTCTATATTTCATATTTACATGAGTGCATACATGTAGGGGGAGCCTATGCTTGTTACATGTCCTTCCAAATCTTTACTTGATGTTCTTTATATCTTTATCTAAAGCTTTGATGTATGTTGCCATCAATTACCAAAAAGGGGGAGATTGAAAGCACAAGTGCTCCCTAGGTGGTTTTGATAATTGATGACAACATATCTCTTGTTGGACTAACATTTCTATCTAGCATGTTTTAGATAAGTTCAACAATGGAGTGGCATGGACTAAAGGTTGTGGGAACTCCTTCAAGATGCTAAGGACAAAGGATTGGCTAAAGCTTCAAGCTCAAGACCCTTCATTTTACATTTTAGTGATCCAAGATCACATTGCGTCCATAGGAAAAGCCAATACTATCAAGGAGGGATGAGGTGTTGCTTAATGAGCCTCTTGCTTCATGTGCTTAATGATATGCTCCAAAATCCTCAGCTACTTTCCCACTTCCACAAATGACCTAAACCCTAAGCCAAACTCAATCATACCGATTCTTTCTATCCGACGCCACCGAGTTTCACTTGTCATAAGCCACTGCCAAACCCTAGCAATTCGGTTCTACCGATAGGGATCTCGGTCTCACTGAGATGGGATTGCAAACTCTCTGTTTCCCTTTCGTAACTTTTCGGTCTCACCGAAAGAGCGAATCGGTCCCACCGAGATTGCAATGTAAACTCTTTGTTTCCCTTTTGTAACTTTTCGGTCTCACCGAAAGAGCAAATCGGTCCCACCGAGTTTGCCTGACCAACTCTCTGGTTAGCTTATTACCAAACTCGGTCTCACCGAGTTTGTGTAATCGGTCTCACCGAGATTACATTATGCCCAAACCCTAACCATATCGGTCCTACCGAGTTGCATGTCAGTCCCACCGAAAATCTCTAACGGTCACTAGGTTTACCTTTTCGGTCCGACCGAGTTCGTTGATTCGGTCCCACCGAGATTGGAAAACTGTGTGTAATGGTTGGATTTTGTGTGGATGCTATATATACCCCTCCACCTCCTCTTCATTCGTGGAGAGAGCCATCAGAACACATACACAATTCCAACTCACATGTTCTGAGAGAGAACCACCTACTCATGTGTTGAGACCAAGATATTCCATTCCTACCATATGAATCTTGATCTCTAGCCTTCCCCAAGTTGCTTTCCACTCAAATCTTCTTTCCAAAAAATCCAAATCCTATGAGAGAGAGTTGAGTGTTGGGGAGACTATCATTTGAAGCACAAGAGCAAGGAGTTCATCATCAACACACCATTTGTTACTTCTTGGAGAGTGGTGTCTCCTAGATTGGCTAGGTGTTACTTGGGAGCCTCCGACAAGATTGTGGAGTTGCACCAAGGAGTTTGTAAGGGCAAGGAGATCGCCTACTTCGTGAAGATCTACCGCTAGTGAGGCAAGTCCTTCGTGGGCGATGGCCATGGTGGGATAGACAAGGTTGCTTCTTCGTGGACCCTTCGTGGGTGGTTGCTTCTTCGTGGACCCTTCGTGGGTGGAGCCCTCCGTGGACTCGCGCAACCATTAACCTTCGTGGATGGAGCCCTCCGTGGACTCGCGCAACCGTTACCCTTCGTGGGTTGAAGTCTCCATCAACGTGGATGTAGGATAGCACCACCTATCCGAACCACGGGAAAAACATCCGTGTCTCCAATTGCATTTGAATTCTCCAAACCCTTCCCCTTACATTCTTGCAAGTTGCATGCTTTACATTCTGCTGCTCATATACTCTTTGCATGCTTGCTTGATATGTGTTGTGTATGTTGAAATTGTGCCTAAAACTCCACTCAATCCGAAAAAGCTTAAAAATTGCAACTTTAGCACTAAGTGTCTAATCACCCCCCTCTAGACACATCTACTTCTAGATCCTACACTGTGCTACTACTCTGTTATGTTTGCACCTGAGTACTTATTCCGCTGCAAGTAGTTCTTCCTTAGGAATTTCCTCACCCTGAAATTTGTCAGTGAAGAATTCATAAAAATCGCCAATTCACCCCCCTCTAGTCGACTTAACGCACTTTCATTCGTGCTGACGAAACTCTCCCTCGACCCTCTACTGGATCAAGAGCTCGAGGGACGTCATCATGCTGAACGTGTGCTGAATATGGAGGTACGGTACGTTCGGTACTTGGATCGATTGGATCGTGAAGATGTTCGACTACATCAACCGCGTTACTAAACGCTTTCGCTTTCCGTCTACGAGGGTACATGGACACACTCTCCCCTCTAGTTGCTATGCATCTCCTAGTTAGATCTTGTGTGATCGTAGGAATTTTTTGAACTACTACATTCCCCAATAGTGGTGATTTTTTTAGTACCATGAGTATATACTTCCTCTAGCCTTTTGCTTTATGTGCATAGATATGGATGGTTTGTTTTTCTTTTGGTGAAACACTTGTTCTAGGTAGGTTGTATCGATGAAATTGGGTCTGTTATGACCGGCGTCAGTTATAACCGGAGGAGGCCCAATGGGCGTGTCTAGTTAGAGGCTTAGCCCAAGTTATCTTATTTTTATTAGCATTGAGATTATATGAACAGTTGTAACACACCCATTTGGAATTAAGCAATAAGACATATTCTATTGCCTGGCTCCCCAAAGGAGCCGGAACCCTAAACCCTAGCTGCCGCTCTCATCGCCGCCTCCACCTCTCCCGCGCGACATGGCGCCCTTGCGCCGGCTGCCGCACCCTCGCCCTCGCCAGCCTCCCTCCTTCCCCTACAACCTTCGGCCAAGATCCTGTAGGGCCCTAGCTCCTACCAATTTGGTATCAGGTAGCTTAGGTACAATCATGTCTTCGCCGACGCCCACCCCAACCCTCCCGCTGCCGACCGCAACCACCTCCCCGCTGGCCACCACGACCAGCGCCCCTCCGCCGCCGGTGCCGGTCACCTCCGCTGCACGGGTTCCCACCGTCTTCACCCCATAGGAAGTCACTAGGGCGCTACTTGGTCGGCCCCTACGGGCCGCCGCCGGCCGCTCCACAAGCCGCCGCCACCGGGCAACTGCTTCTGTCATGGCAGCTGCCACACCCGGCGGCCTCCGCCGCGCTCGGCGGGCTGCTGCAGCCGCATCTGTCACCGCCACCCACCACCACCCCAGCCTGGCTCTCGTGGCCGTCGCAGCCCCTGGCGTCCCCGCCGCGCCTGTCGCCTCGCTGCAGCTCCCGGCGCCACCGCCGATCAGCTCCGGGCCGTCTATGACCGCGCCGGCGGGAGTCCCGATCCACCATGTTCGGTTCCTGCCCTCGCTGTCACTTCTACCGGGCAGGTTGGCTGGGTCGTCGCCGCAGCCGGTCTAGACAATGGCCTCGGAACCACCGTACGTCCACTCGCAGCCGGTGCCTGATGACCCACAAGTATAGGGGATCTATCGTAGTCCTTTCGATAAGTAAGAGTGTCTAACCCAACGAGGGGTGGAAGGAAATGACAAGCGGTTTTCAGCAAGGTATTCTCTGCAAGCACTGAAATTATCGGTAATAGATCGTTTTGTGATAAGGTAATTGGTAACGAGTAGCAAGTAATAAAAGTAAATAAGGTGCAGAAAGATGGCCCAATCCTTTTTATAGCAAAGGACAAGCTTGGACAAACTCTTATATGAATAAAAGCGCTCCCGAGGACACATGGGAATTATCATCAAGCTAGTTTTCATCACGATCATATGATTCACGTTCGGTACTTTGATAATTTGATATGTGGGTGGACCGGTGCTTGGGTGATGTCCTTACTTGGACAAGCATCCCACTTATGATTAACCCCTATTGCAAGCATCCGCAACTACAACAGAAGTATTAAGGTAAACCTAACCATAGCATGAAACATATGGATCCAAATCAGCCCCTTACGAAGCAACGCATAAACTAGGGTTTAAGATTTTGTCACTCTAGCAACCCATCATCTACTTATTACTTCCCAATGCCTCCCTCTAGGCCCAAACAATGGTGAAGTGTCATGTAGTCGACGTTCACATGACACCACTAGAGGGATGACAACATACATCTCATCAAAATATCAAACGAGTACCAAATTCACATGACTACTAATAGCAAGACTTCTCCCATGTCCTCAGGAACAAATGTAACTACTCACAAAGCACATTCATGTTCATAATCAGAGGGGTATGAATATGCATAATGGATTTGAACATATGATCTTCCACCAAGTAAACCAACTAGCATCAACTACAAGGAGTAATCAACACTACTAGCAACCCGCAGGTACCAATCTGAGGTTTGGATACAAAGATTGGATACAAGAGATGAACTAGGGTTTGAGATGAGATGGTGTTGGTAAAGATGTTTATGGAGATGACCCCCTCCCGATGAGAGGATCGTTGGTGATGACGATTGTGATGATTTCCCCCTCCCGGAGGGAAGTTTCCCCGGCAGAACCGCTCCACCGAAGCCCTAGATTGGTTCCGCCAAGGTTCCGCCTCATGGCGGCGGAGTCTCGTCCCGAAAGCTTGCTTATGATTTTTTTCCTCAATGAAAGACTCCATATAGCAGAAGATGGGCATCAGAGGGCCACCAGGAGGCCCACGAGGCAGGGGGCTCGCCCAGGGGGGTAGGGCGCGCCCCCACCCTCGTGGCTGGTGGGTGGTCCCCCTCTGGTACTTCTTGCGCTTAGTATTTTTTATATATTCTGGAAATAACTTCCGTGAAGTTTCAGGACTTTTGAAGCTGTGCATAATAGGTCTCTAATATTTGCTCCTTTCCCAGCCTAGAATCCCATCTGCCGGCATTCTCCCTCTTCATGTAAACCTTGTAAAATAAGAGAGAATAGGCATAAGTATTGTGACATAATGTGTAATAACATCCCATAATGCAATAAATATCGATATAAAAGCATGATGCAAAATGGACGTATCAACTCCCCCAAGCTTAGACTTCCCTTGTCCTCAAGCGAAAGCCAAAAACGAAAAATATGTCCACATGTTTAGAGATAGAGGTGTCGATAAAAATAAAATACGGAGATGAGGGCATCATGATCATTCTTAGAACAACAATATATATATTATCATATGATCTCTTATTCTAAAGTAACAATTCAATCACAATTTCAAGTATGAATCATAAACTTCATTGAGAACCAACAAACTCTAATCTCAGTCATTGAGGCAATTGCAATTTATCATAACATAGGAAAGAGTCAATATAAGAGCTTTTCAGCAAGTCCACATACTCAACCATCTTTTAGTCTTTCACAATTGCTAACACTCACGCAATATTTATGGGTATGAAGTTTTAATCGGACACAGAGAAAGATAGGGGCTTATAGTTTTGCCTCCCAACGTTTTTACCTCAATGGTAATGTCAACAATAATAGTTCATGAAGACTCACATCCAATTAGCTATACATATCAGGATCTTTCCAACACATTGTGCTTGCCAAAGGATAAAATGTAAAAAGGAAAGGTGAAGATCACCATGACTCTTATGTAAGGTAGAAGATAAAAGTAAAAGATAGGCCCTTCACAGAGGGAAGCAAAGGTTGTCATGCACTTTTATGGTTGGATGCATAAAATCTTAATGCGAAAGAACGTCACTTTATATTGCCACTTGTGGTATGGACCTTTATTATGCAGCCCGTCGCTTTTATTTCTTCCATATCACAAGATCATATAAAGCTTATTTTCTCCCACACTAATAAGTCATACATACTTAGAGAGCAATTTTTATTGCTTGCACCGATGAAAACTTACTTGAAGGATCTTACTAAATCCATAGGTAGATATGGTGGACTCTCATGGCAAAACTGGTTTTAGGGATATTTGGAAGCACAAGTAGTATCTCTACTTGGTGCGAAGAAATTGGCTACCATGAGAGGGAAAGGCAAGTTCAACATGTCGGATGATCCATGACAATATAATTTATCTCAGATGTAAGAAAACATAACCCATTACGCTGTCTTCCTTGTTCAACGTCAACTCTTAGCATGTCATACTTTAATGAGTGCTCATAATCATAAAATATGTCCAAGATAGTATATTTATATGTGAACCTCTCTTTCTTTATTACTTCCTATTCATTGCAACGATGACCAAAACTGTGTTTGTCAACTCCCAACAACTTTTATTCATCATACTCTTTATATGTGAGCTCACTACTTTCCAGAAGATCCATATGATCTCTTTGTTTCTTTTTATTTCTTCTCTTTTATTTTATTTAACTCCCTCAAGATCATAGCAAAATAATCAAGCCCTGGACTCAACACTAATCTTTATTATATAGCTCACGGACTCGATTACATAGAGGGATCATAAAGCAAAACTCACAACTAGATCATGCCAAAACTTTATTCTACTAGATCAAGATATTACTACAAGGATTGAACTAAGAAAAACGGTAAAGATAAAAGTGATGGTGATACGATACCGGGGCACTCCCCCAAGCTTGCCAGTTGCCAAGGGGAGTGCCCATACCCATGTGATTATATCTCCTCTTCGGGGGTGGTGATGTGATATTCTTGGCGATGATGCCCCTCAGGATATGATTCTCTTCCTCGAGCTTATTGACTTGCTGCTTGAGGTTCATTATTTCCTTACGGAGCTTGCCAGTGACGGCTAAAGCTCCTTTCACCCAAGGATGTTGCATAGCTGCGGGAGAACAAGTAACACTCTTTTTCATATTTTCATAAGAAAGAAATCTAACATTGGAAGGGATAACCGAGTTTGGAATAGCTGATCTCTGTGGTTCCCCCATCGTGAATCCTGCCCGGAAACGAGAAGTAACTTCTTGATCCTCCTCCATGGCATCTATCTTTTTCAAGTCAGCTTCCATCTCTTCCTCCGTTGAGGGCCCAAAGTGATAGGCATCGATGTTCGCCCCTGGACCTGGTGTCGGATGAGACACCCGACTCTCCCCGACCGACTCTTGAGAAGACATCTTGCTCTAATCTGCGGCAGAAATAGCTCAAAACAAAGACAGGAGATATTTGCGTGGTACAGTGGTCAAAACCTTCGGGAGATTATATAATGAATTTTTACCGACCAAAATAAGTATCGTGCAAGAAAACGGAGTTCGGAGAGCACATGAGGTGCCCACGAGGCAGGGGGCGCGCCCAGGGGGTAGGGCGCACCTCCCACCCTTGTGGAAGCCCCGTGTCCTTTCCGGTCTGCTTCTTATTTTCCTATTTTCTTAAATATTCCAAAACAAATATATATTGCCATTAGAACTGTTTTGGAGTCGGTTTACTTACCGTACCACGTACCTATTCCTTTTCGGAGTCTGAAACGTTCCGGAAAGTGTCCCTTATGTATTCCTCCGGGGTTACGGTTTCAATAATATTAGTTTCAACATTTATGGGATTACCTGAGATATAGTGTTTGATTCTTTGACCGCTCACCACCTTCGGATTTGTGCCTTCGAAATTGTTGATTTTTATGGCACCGGAACGATAGACCTCCTCGATAACGTAAGGACCTTCCCATTTAGAGAGAAGTTTTCCTGCAAAAAATCTTAAATGAGAGTTGTATAACAATACATAATCACCTACATTAAACTCACGCTTTTGTATCCTTATGTCATGCCATCTTTTAACTTTTTCTTTAAACAGCTTGGCATTTTCATAAGCCTGGGTTCTCCATTCATCAAGTGAGCTAATGTGAAATAACCTCTTCTCGCCGGCTAGTTTGAAATCATAATTGAGCTCTTCAATGGCCCAATATGCCTTATGTTCTAGCTCAAGAGGTAAATGACATGCTTTACCATAAACCATTTTATACGGAGACATACCCATAGGATTTTTATATGCAGTTCTATAGGCCCATAATGCATCATCAAGTTTCTTGGACCAATTCTTTCTAGATCTATTAACAGTCTTTTGCAAAATTAATTTGAGCTTCTGTTACTCAATTCTACTTGGCCACTAGACTGTGGGTGATAAGGAGATGCAATTCTATGATTAACATCATACTTAGCAAGCATTTTACGAAAGGCACCATGAATAAAATGTGAACCACCATCAGTCATTAAATATCTAGGGACTCCAAACCTTGGGAAAATAACTTCCTTAAGCATCTTAATATAGGTGTTATTATCAGCACTATTAGTTGGAATAGCTTCTACCCACTTAGTAACGTAATCAACAGCAACTAAAATATGTGTATACCCATTAGAGGAAGGAAAGGGTCCCATATAATCAAAGCCCCAAACATCAAATGGTTCAATAACAAGTGAATAATTCATAGGCATTTCTTGACGTCTACTAATATTACCAATTCTTTGACATTCATCACAAGACAAGACAAATTTACAGGCATCCTTGAAGAGAGTAGGCTAATAAAAACCGGATTGCAATACCTTATAAGCCGGGGCAGCCCACCCGAGCCAAACCCTAGCCCCGCCCCGCACCCGACGCCCGCCGCCCGCGCCACCGTCACCGGAGCCGCCGCGCCGCCGTCTGACGTCGCCGGAGCCGCCGCGCTGCCGCCTCGCCGATCCGCCGCCCGAGGTTGCCTCGATTTCCGCGCTGCTATTTTTTTTCGAAAAAAAACCATTCGGTTTTTTGTAGGTTTTTTTAGTTTCCGTTTTTTATTAGATCGGTTTTTTTCTTCGGTTTAGGTTAATTAGTGAGCGTTCGCTTGTTCGTTCGTTTTAACGAACGTATTCGTAGTTTAGATCCGGTTAACGAACATTCGTTCGTTAATCTATTCGTCGTTTTTCTTTTTCTCGGATTTTTCCGTGATTATTTTCTGATCGCGATTTCTGATCCGATTTTCCTTTTAGTATAACTTTTCGCTCGTTTATCGGAATCAAGCGAATCAAGCGCCCGGAGTTTCGTCTCGAAACCCTCTATCCGTTTAACCAACTTAAACAAGTTTTTGCCACTGTAAAAATTGCCTTAGATACAGATTAGTAGAACAAAGTTGTTTTCTTTCGCCGTTTGACTTTCGTTGCTTCGTTCAATTTGATTCTTTTTGCAAACCGGAGTTCTTAAGTTGAACTTTCTGGTTAGTTCTCTTATTTGACTTTTACCTGTGCATTAGATGAGTACTTATTGTATGCTTATTTGTTTGTCTGCGATAGAATACCCGGAGTGCGCCGCCTGTTACTTCGAATCTCTAGGTTTCGCGGATCAACAGCAAGGCAAGTGACACTTTGATCATACCTTTTCCTACTACCCAGTTTTATTGCATTAGATTAATCCTTACACATTGCATGATTAGGATCTAATTAAATTGTGGGATGGGAAGTAGTTGAGGTAGTACCTATTACCAGTTTATTATCAAACCTTTGGGGGTTACTTCTACGTTTGCTTATTATGCCATGCTATGCTAGTAGACGTGGATTGGGTGAGTGATATCCATGACAGATGTGAGTATTGTTAATTAATGGTTTATCTAAGGTGGCAACTTAAACACACATCTGGGTGGATTGAGGCACCTGGGTATCCCAGGATTGCCTGTTTTCTTTTGGACCGCCACCCAGGCTCAAAGGGATCATGAGATTATTCATGCTAGAAACTTCCGTGTGCAGCCACAAGCTATTATGGGCTCTAGCATAGTTGACTAAGTCGTGTGAACTCTTACAGTGGTAGACTAGCAGATATAGGGGATGTAGGTGGTACGGTCTACCCGATCGTAAGGTGCTAGCACTTCTGAAAGACTATGTCTCGGTCATCCGTTTCTCAAACACCATGCAGTGTGAGACAACCAACGGAGGAGATCGAGTCTTGTGGGGAAAAGTGCGCAAACCTCTGCAGAGTGTATAAACTAATCATGGTTAGTCGTGTCCCCGGTTATGGACATGTTGAGTATCTAGTACTTGGATTATCATGTGAATCTCAACATGTTACTCTAAATTAATTTTGTTGGGTTTTGTTTAATGATGTTTAATTGGGATTGTGAATGCTGTCAACCATTCTCAATGTTTAACAACCACCATGATAGTTAAATAAATTAATCCCTTTGCAGTAGGGAAAAATTGGCTTTTCACAAAACTGTAACCATAGAGGTTTCCACCAGCCAAATATGCATATAGAATAGTTGTTTCATTCCATTACTCTCTATGTGTTACATTGCCAGCATATTCCATGTGCTGACCCGTTTTCGGGCTGCAACGTTAATGTTGCAGACTTTTCAGACGATGATTAAGGAGTTTTAGGTCGTGGTTCTATACTCAGTGATGCCGTTGGAGTTCATGGACTCACTTATCTTCCAAGCCTTCCGTTGTTATCGTTATTAGATGGCCTTAAGCCATATTTATTGTAATAAGTTCTCTATTGAGACACTCGATGTAATAAGTGTGTGATTGCTACTCTATTATAAATCCTCCGAGTAATGTGTGGTGTCAGCATTACTGATCCAGGGATGACACCTGAGCACAGAGATCAGGCCGTTTGAGGTCTGGTCGCTACATGTTCGGTACTTTGAGAATTTGATATGTGGGTGGACAGGTGCTTAGGTTCTATTCTTACTATTAACCCTCCCGCAAACATCCGCAACTACGAGAAAAATATTAAGAATAAATTATAACCATAGCATTAAACTTTTGGATCCAATCGGTCCCTTACGAAATAGCGCATAAACTGGGGTTTAAGCTTCTGTCACTCTCGCAACCCATCATCTAATTGCTAGTCCACAATGCATTCCCTTAGGCCCAAATATGGTGAAGTGTCATGTAGTCGACGTTCACATGACACCACTAAGGGAATCACAACATACATACTATCAAAACATCGAACACATATCAAGTTCACATGATTACTTGCAACATGATTTCTCCCATGACCTCAAGAACAAAAGTAACTAGTCACAAATGATAATCATGCTCGAGATCAGAGGGGTATTAAATAGCATATTGGATCTAAACATATAATCTTCCACAAAATAAACCATATAGTAATCAACTACAAGATGTAATCAACACTACTAGTCACCCACAAGCACCAATCTATAGTTTTGGTAACAAGATTGAACACAAGAGATGAACTAGGGTTTGAGATGAGATGGTGATGTTGAAGATGTTGATGGAGATTTCCCTCCCCAACATGGGAGAGTTTGTTGGTGATGATAATGACGATGATTTATTTTCAAGTAGATCATGAATGCATATCATAATTTATTTTCCTTTGGCTTTGATCCTAGAAATTCTAAGCAACTCAAGGACCCACGGAGAGAGTTGGGGATTTCGTTATTTTCATATTTGAGTTTTCTCAAATTTTGCGAATAGGATCATTTGATTTTAATTATTTTATCATCAGTTATTTCTATTACAAAAATATGAGAGAGGGAATAAAATGACTTTACCAAAATAAAGAAATATTGAGGATTTAATAATAAAATCAAATAAGATTTTATTTCAGAGTTTTTCAGTATTTTATTTGAATTTAGGAAAAATGTGCATTTTTCAAAATTGCATTTAGGCCCCAAATAAATGTTCACCTTGTGCGGCTTGATTTTAGAAGCCGGGAAAATTTATTTCGGGATTTTTGGAGTCCGTTTAGTATTTCTTTTATTTGTTTTTCTGTGCGGAATAATTTAAAAAAACGCGAACCGACTTCGGGCCGTACCCGAGCGGGACTCCGCCCGGGGGCAGCCTTTAAATACCGCTGCCCCAGCCCACCGCGCCCGAAATCAGAGCTGCTGCCGCCGCCGGATCCAGGTCAACCTCGTTTTCGCCCCCGGATTTTTTTTGAAAAAAAGAGTCGCGGTTAAAAAAAAGTCGCGGTTAAAAAAAGTCGCGGTTTTTTTAGTTTCGGTTTTTTTAAATAGATCGGTTTTTCTGACTTATTTATTTAGCGAGCGTTCGTCTGTTCGTTCGTTCTAGCGAACGTTCGTCGTTTTTCTTTTTCTCGGATTAAATCCGCGATTTTTCTGATCGTGATTTCTGATCCGATTTTCATTTTAGTATAACTTTTTGCTCGCTTATCGGAATCAGGCGATTCAAGCGCCTGGAGTTTCGTCTAGAAACCCTCTAACAGTTTAACCAACTTAAACAAGTTTTTGCCACTTTAAAAATTTCCCTAGATCCAGATTAGTAAACGAAGCTTGTTTCTTTTGCCATTTAACTTTCGTTGCTTCGTTTGATTTGATTCTTTTTGCCAACCGAAGTTCTTAAGTTGAACCTTCTGGTTAGATCTCTTATTTGAGTTTTACCTGTGCATTAGATGAATACTTATTGTACGCTTGTTTGTTTGTATGGGATAGAATACCCGGAGTGCGCCGCCTATTACTTCGAATCGCTAGGTTTCGCGGATCATCAGTAAGGCAAGTAACACTTTGATCATACCTTCCACTACCCTGTTTTATTGCATTAGATCAATCCTCAAACATTGCATGATTAGGATCTAATTAAATTGTGGGAAGGGAAGTAGTTGAGGTAGTACCTATTACCTGTTGTAGTATCAAACCTTTGGGAGTTACTTCTATGTTTGCCTATTATGCCATGGTATGCTAGTAGACGTGGATTGGGCGAGTGATATCCATGACAGATGTGAGTTTGTTAATTAATGGTTTATCTAAGGTGGCAACTTAAATACACATCTGGGTGGATTGAGGTACCTGGGTATTCCAGGATTACCTGTTTTTTTATGGACCGCCACCCAGGCCCAAAGGGATCATGAGATTTTTCATACTAGAAACTTCCGTGTACAGCCACAAGCTATTATGGACTCTGGCATAGTTGATTAAGTCGTGCGAACTCTTATAGGGTAGACTAGCAGATGTAGGGGAAAGTAGGTGTAACGATCTATCCATCGTAAGGTGCTAGCGCTTCTGAAAGACTATGTCTCGGTCATCCATCTTCTCAAACACCATGTAGTGCGTGAAACCAAACGGAGGCGATCGAGTCTTGTGGGTAAAAGTGCGCAAACCTCTGCAGAGTGTATAAACTAATCATGGTTAGCAGTGTCCCCAGTTATGGACATCTTGAGTATCTAGTACTTGGATTATCATGTGAATCTCAACATGTTACTCTAAAAATTAATTTTGTTGGGTTTTGTTTAATGATGATACTTAATTGGGATTGAGAATGCTGTCAACCATTCTCAATGTTTAACAACTACCATGATAGTTAATTAAAATTTATTCCTTTGTAGTAGGGAAAAATTGGCTTTACACAAAACTGTAACCATAGAGCTTTCCACCAGCCAAATATGCATATAGTATTCTGTTTCATTCCATTACTCTCTATGTGTTACCTTGCCAGCATATTCCATGTGCTGACCCGTTTCGGGCTGCAAAGTTAATGTTGCAGACTTTTCAGACGATGATTAAGGAGTTTTAGGTCGTGGTTCTATACTCAGTGATGCCGTTGGAGTTGATGGACTCACTTATCTTCCAAGCCTTCCGCTGTTATAGTTATTAGATGGCCTTAAGCCATATTTATTGTAATAAGTTCTCTATTGAGACACTCGATGTAATAAGTGTGTGATTGCTACTCTGTTATAAATCCTCCGAGTACTGTGTGGTGTCAGCATTACTGATCCAGGGATGACACCGAAGCACAGAGATCAGATCGTTTGAGGTCTGGTCGCTACAGAGATGGTATCAGAGCACACGCTGACTGTAGGACACGACCACTAAGCTAAAGACCTAGATCACTATCTACTCTCTTCTCTTCTGACTCCTCCTCTTTTTTACTCTTTTAGGATGGCGGATGCAAGGAACAAGTTCACGCAACCGGATGAAGATACACCCTTTGGACGTCACTTGAAGGAAGTCACTAGATACCTGAACATAGGAGCACCAAGCTTCACCGGAACCTACAACGCCACTTTACCTGAAGAAGAGCGCTGGATGATTCAAGTTCAAGTTCCAGGAAGGACGTTCATGCCAGTCACTGAGCCCATAGAGTTTTCTTTTGATGCACCAACTTGGAGTCTAGGAAAGAGCATGGCAGCTCACATCGCCATGGGACGCATTGGAGAAGTCTACCGCAATGATCTCAAGGATACTATCTACCAGATTTGTGGACGCCGAGATGAGCACTGGGAGATGATCAGCACCAGGAAGGATAGATCAGTTGCAGCTTTTATCCAGGAGTTAAACCAGCACATTCGACGACAGGAGAACCAGATGTGCGCCGACATGATAGACCTGAAGAAGGCAAGGACAAGAATCAAAGAACTGGAGGAAGAACTCAAGGCTACACGTGAAGATTATGAAGAAGAAATTGAAGTATTAGTGGACAAGAATGCCGACCTAACAATGAAGATCGGGATATTTATGGGAGGCCCTACACCAGTAGATGAAGATGAAGAACCCAAGGAGATTCGCCCGGAAGACTACATCATCATCGACGACACCGACTCGGATCCAGATGATAGCGATGATGACTATGTTGATGAAGCCGGAGCAGATATCATGGAGTCTGCAACCGAAGAATATTTCTAGTAGACCACCTCATCAGTAGTAGTAGTCCACCATGTAAATATTATAGTCCGAGCACTTTTGCGATAGTTAGATCAATTGTATGCCCTTGTTTGATTGAATGAAGTGAATTGTTTGTTTTGCGTCATGTGCATATGGGTAGTGTTTTCTCTTTAGACCCCCTCTATTCTTAAACCTCATCTTTTCTAAACCCTTAGATGCCTCCGAGACATGACCTCGGTTTTACCTTTCCACCGGAGCTCACTCAGTTGATCCAGCAGCAGAACACATTGATGCAGTTGCTAGTCCAGAATCAGAATCAGGGGAACAACAACAACAACCCACCACCACCACCACCACCTGTTGATCATTTAGCCCGTTTTCTTAGGCTGAATCCGCCGGTGTTTTCCAGTAGCACCGAGCCAATAGTAGCAGATGATTGGCTCTGCAAGACAGCTAGAGAGTTGACCACAGCAGGATGCACGGATGCGGAGAAGGTGAAGTTTGCCGCACATCAGCTTGAAGGACCCGCAGCATCATGGTGGGAGAATTTCACAGCCACTTTCCCTGTCGACACTGTCACATGGGACCAGTTTCAGCAAGCTTTTCAAACTGCCCATGTTTCAGTAGGAGCTATGGCCATGAAGAATCGAGAGTTTCGCAAATTGCGCCAAGGAGGACGGACAGTTGGCCAGTATGTGGAGGACTTTAGTAAATTAGCACGCTATGCCCCAGATGACATTGCTACGGATGCAGCTAAGCAGGAGAAGTTTCTGGAAGGACTGAATGATGAGTTGAGCATGCAGTTGATGGTAGAAACCTTCAACAACTACCAGGAGTTGGTAGATCGTGCTCTTATGATTGAAGGGAAGCAGCAGCAAATTGAAAATCGCAAGAGGAAGTATGCACAAGGAAAGTAAAATTCAGGAGCTCAGAAGAAGCCACGATTTACCCCTAGACTGGGAGGACATTTTCAGCATACCCATGGAGGAGGTAGCTCGCACAATCACAATGGCCCCAAGAATGGTAATGGTAATGGAGGAAGCAACGGCCAGAACCGCACCAACCCATCAACCCCAGCCAAGAAAGACCTGAGCCAAGTCACTTGCTTTAAGTGCCAAAATACCGGACATTATGCCAATGAATGTCCTGAATTACAAAATGGAAATAGCAATGGAAGCTCTGGGAAGAAGCCGAACCCTTTCAACAGGGGACAGGTGAACCACGTTAGAGTGGAGGAGGTTGAAGAACAGCCGGATGCAGTAATCGGTAAGTTTTTGGTTAAGTCATTTACTGCACTCGTTCTTTTTGATACTGGTGCATCGCATTCATACATATCAAGGGGATTTGTGGATAAGTATAAACTGTCAACCCAAGCCCTTAGGTCACCCATGTTAGTAACCTCGCCTGGAGCAGAATATATGACTAGTCTATGGTGTGATCGGTTACCATTAAGGATTGGTAACTATGTTTTTCCCTCAGACCTAATACTATTGGAATCCCAAGGATTTGATGTGATATTAGGCATGGATTGGTTATCAAAGTATGACGGGAATATTGAATGTGCTAGTAAGTCAATTTTTCTTACCACCCCAGAAGGGAGAAGGATCAAGTATGTATCCCGACATGTGCCAAAGAGGACTCAAGTAAATTGCTTAACAGGAGTTGTGCAGGAGGAAGTACCCGTGGTAAAGGAATTTCCTGATGTATTTCCAGAGGAGTTGCCAGGCATGCCACCGGATAGAGATATTGAGTTTTTGATTGAGCTATTTCTAGGCACAGGGCCAATATCGAAGAGACCATACAGGATGCCTGCAAAGGATTTGGTGGAAATTAAGAAGCAAATTAAGGAGTTACTGGATAAAGGTTATATTCACCCAAGTTCTTCACCTTGGGGATCGCCAGTACTTCTAGTGGAGAAGAAGGATGGATCGTTAAGGATGGTTGTCGATTATCGAGGATTGAATGAAGTAACAATAAAGAACAAGTACCCACTACCGATGGTCAATGATCTGTTTGATCGATTGCAAGGAGCTAAGGTATTTTCCAAGATCGATCTGCGATCAGGATACCACCAGTTGAAGATTCGGGAACAGGATATACCCAAGAAGGCTTTTACCACCAGGTATGGGCTGTACGAGTATACCGTTATGTCATTTGGTCTGATTAATGCACCTGCATATTTTATGAACATGATGAACAAAGTGTTTATGGAGTTCTTGGATAAGTTCGCCGTAGTGTTCATTGATGATATCCTGGTTTACTCAAAGAATGAAGAGGAGCATAAGGAACATTTGCGTTTGGTTCTTGGAAAGCTCAGGGAACATCAAGTATATGCCAAGTTTAGCAAATGTGAGTTTTGGTTGAAGGAAGTAGGATTCCTCAGACACGTTATATCCGGAGAAGGAATAGCAGTTGACTCCACAACGGTTATCACTATGACCAATTGGGAAGCACCAACAATAGTTGGAGAGATCCGGAGTTTTCTTGGACTCGTAGGATACTACCAGAGATTTATTGAGAATTTCTCAAAGATTGCGAAGCCTACGATGGAGTTGTTGAAGAAGGATACCAAGTTCATATGGACGGAGGAATGTGAGGCTAGTTTCCAGGAGTTGAAGAAACGTTTGGTTACTTCACCAGTATTGATTTTGCCAGACCATACCAAGGATTATGAGGTGTATTGCGACGCTTCACGTCGAGGACTTGGAGCAGTGCTTATGCAGGAAGGGAGAGTTGTTTCATATGCCTCACGACAGCTTAAGCCTCATGAGTTGAATTATGCTACGCATGATTTGGAGTTATCAGCCGTAGTGCATGCACTGAGACTTGGAGACATTTTCTGATTGGAAACCATTGCGAGGTGTATACGGATCATAAGAGTTTGAAGTATATTTTCACACAGAAGGAGTTGAATCTCAGACAAAGGAGATGGTTGGAGCTCATCAAGGATTATGATATGAAATTGCATTATCACCCCGGAAAGGCTAATGTAGTAGCCGACGCATTAAGCCGTAAGAGTCATGTCAACACCCTAATGATGGGAGAATTACCAAGGGAGTTAGTCGAAAATCTTCGAGAGTTATGTTTAGAAATAGTCTCGAGAGGCTATGTAGCAGCATTGGAGATTCAGTCTACATTGATGGGTAAACTCAGAGAAACCCAAAGGACTGACAAGGAGATTGCTTCTATTAAGGAGAAACTTAGCAAGGGAAAGGCTAAGGCATTTCGTGAGGACGAGCACGATACCTTATGGTTTGAAGACCGTGTTTATGTACCAAATGATCCAGAGATTAGAAAGCTAATTCTGCAAGAGGCCCATGATTCACCATATTCGATTCACCCAAGAAATACCAAGATGTATTTGGATTTGAAGGATATTTTCTGGTGGACCGGAATGAAGAAGGATATTGCGGAGTACGTAGCAGTTTGTGATGTATGTCAGAGAGTGAAGGCGGAGCATCAGAAGCCAGCATGATTGCTACAACCATTGCCGATACCCGAATGGAAGTGGGATAAGCTAGGCATGGATTTTATTACAGGATTGCCTAGAACACATTCAGGCTATGACTCAATATGGGTTGTAGTCGATCGTTTGACAAAGGTAGCTCATTTCATTCCAGTGAAGACTACCTATACCAGTGCAAAGTTGGCAAAGATATACATGACCAGGATCGTATGTCTGCATGGAGTTCCAAGGAGTATCGTATTAGATAGAGGAACCCAGTTTACCTCAAAGTTCTGGAAGTAGTTGAACGAAACTTTGGGAACCAGGCTAGAATTCAGTATAGCTTTTCATCCACAGACAGATGGACAGACCGAGAGAGTCAATCAGATTTTGGAGGATATGCTGAGAGCTTGTGCGCTAGATTACGGATCTAGTTGGGACGACAATTTGCCATATGCAGAGTTCTCATACAACAACAGTTATCAAGCCAGTTTGAAGATGGCCCCTTTCGAAGCCTTGTACGGAAGAAGGTGCAGGACACCGTTGTCATGGGATGAAGTTGGAGACCGCCAGTTGTTTGGACCTGACTTGATTTAGGAGCCTGAACAGAAGGTGAAATTGATTCGCAATAGGCTCAAGATAGCCCAGTCTAGACAGAAGAGTTATGAAGATTCTAAACGCAAGGAGACGGTTTACAAAAGTTGGAGATAGAGCTTATCGTCGAGTATCACCACTTCAGGGAACCAAGCGCTTTGGTGTTAAAGGAAAGTTAGCGCCACGATTTGTAGGACCATACCGAGTATTGGAACGTATGGGAGAAGTGGCCTACAAGTTGGAATTGCCCGAAGGATTGTCAGGAGTTCACGATGTGTTCCACGTTTCTCAGTTGAAGAAGTGCCACGCGGAGATGGCTGACATACCTTTGAGAGACACAGTGCCATTGGAAGCAATCCAGTTGGATAACAATTTGACCTATGAGGAGAAACCAATTAAGATTCTCGAGTTTGCCAGCCGAGTCACTCGCAGCAAGGTTATCAAGTTTTGTAAGGTTCAGTGGAGCCACCACACGGAGGACAAAGCCACCTAGGAATGAGAGGAAGATTTGCTCAAGGACCACCCTCACCTATTTTCTAGCCAACCCGAATCTCGAGGGCGAGATTCATCTTAAGGGGGGTAGGTTTGTAACATCCCAAATTTTCAATTTGGAATGTTATACATTAGATCATCAATGCATATCATATTTTGTTGCTTTTGGTTTTGATCCTAGAAATCCTAATCAACTCAAGGACCCATGGAGAGAGTTGGGGATTTCGTTATTTTCATATTTGAGTTCTCTCAAAAATTGAGAAAAGGATCATTTGATTTTTATTTATTTTATCATCAATTATTTCTATTACAAAATTTTGAGAGAGGGAATAAAATGACTTTCCCAAAACAAAGAAGTATTGAGGATTTAATAAAGAAATCAAATAAGATTTTATTTCGGAGCTTTTCGATATTTTTTTGAATTTAGGAAAAATATGTGTTTTTCAAAATTGCATTTAGGCCCCAAATAAATGTTCACTTTGTCCGTCTTGATTTTAGAAGTCGGGGAAAATTTATTTCGGGATTTTTGGAGTCCGTTTAGTATTTCTTCTTATTTTTCTTCTGCGCGTAATTATTTTTAAAAAAACGCGCACCGACCTAACCGGGTCGTGTCTGCCTGGGACTCTGGCCCGGCAGGCTTTATAAGCCGGGGCAGCCCACCCGAGCCAAACCCTAGCCCCGCCCCGCACCCGACGCCCGCCGCCCGCGCCGCCGCCGCCCGCGCCGCCGGCGTCGGAGCCGCCGCCTCGCCCATCCGCCGCCCGAGGTTGCCTCGATTTCCGCACCGCTGGTTTTTTTTGAAAAAAAACCGTTCGGTTTTTCGTTTGTTTTTTTTAGTTTCCGTTTTTATTAGATCGGTTTTTTTCTTCGGTTTAGGTAAATTAGCGAGCGTTCGCTCGTTCGTTCGTTTTAACCAACGTATTCGTCGTTTAGATCCGGTTAACGAACGTTCGTTCGTTAATCCGTTCGTCGTTTTTCTTTTTCTCGGATTTTTCCGCGATTATTTTCTCATCGCGATTTCTGATCCGATTTTCGTTTTAGTATAACTTTTCGCTCGTTTATCGGAATCAGGCGATTCAAGCGCCTGGAGTTTCGTCTCGAAACCCTCTATCCGTTTCACCAACTTAAACAAGTTTTTGCCACTATAAAAATTGCCTTAGATCCAGATTAGTAGAACGAAGTTGTTTTCTTTCGCCGTTTGACTTTCATTGCTTCGTTTGATTTGATTCTTTTTGCAAACCGGAGTTCTTAAGTTGAACTTTCTGGTTAGTTCTCTTATTTTACTTTTACCTGTGCATTAGATGAGTACTTATTGTATGCTTGTTTTTTTGTCTGTGATAGAATACCCGGAGTGCGCCGCCTGTTACTTCGAATCTCTAGGTTTCGCGGATCAACAGCAAGGCAAGTGACACTTTGATCATACCTTTTCCTACTACCCAGTTTTATTGCATTAGATTAATCCTTACACATTGCATGATTAGGATCTAATTAAATTGTGGGATGGGAAGTAGTTGAGGTAGTACCTATTACCAGTTTATTATCAAACCTTTGGGAGTTACTTCTACGTTTGCTTATTATGCCATGCTATGCTAGTGGACGTGGATTGGGTGAGTGATATCCATGACAGATGTGAGTATTGTTAATTAATGGTTTATCTAAGGTGGCAACTTAAACACACATCTGGGTGGATTGAGGTACCTGGGTATCCCAGGATTGCCTGTTTTCTTTTGGACCGCCACCCAGGCTCAAAGGGATCATGAGATTATTCATGCTAGAAACTTCCGTGTGCAGCCACAAGCTATTATGGGCTCTAGCATAGTTGACTAAGTCGTGCGAACTCTTACAGTGGTAGACTAGCAGATATAGGGGATGTAGGTGGTACGGTCTACCTGATCGTAAGGTGCTAGCACTTCTGAAAGACTATGTCTCGGTCATCCGTTTCTCAAACACCATGTAGTGCGAGACAACCAACGGAGGAGATCGAGTCTTGTGGGGAAAAATGCGCAAACCTCTGCAGAGTGTATAAACTAATCATGGTTAGTCGTGTCCCCGGTTATGGACATCTTGAGTATCTAGTACTTGGATTATCATGTGAATCTCGACATGTTACTCTAAATTAATTTTGTTGGGTTTTGTTTAATGATGTTTAATTGGGATTGAGAATGCTGTCAACCATTCTCAATGTTTAACAACCACCATGATAGTTAGATAAATTAATTCCTTTGCAGTAGGGAAAAATTGGCTTTTCGCAAAACTGTAACCATAGAGCTTTCCACCAGCCAAATATGCATATAGAATAGCTGTTTCATTCCATTACTCTCTATGTGTTACATTGCCAGCATATTCCATGTGCTGACCCATTTTCGGGCTGCAACGTTAATGTTGTAGACTTTTCAGACGATGATTAAGGAGTTTTAGGTCGTGGTTCTATACTCAGTGATGCCGTTGGAGTTGATGGACTCACTTATCTTCCAAGCCTTCCGATGTTATCGTTATTAGATGGCCTTAAGCCATATTTATTGTAATAAGTTCTCTATTGAGACACTCGATGTAATAAGTGTGTGATTGCTACTCTGTTATAAATCCTCCGAGTACTGTGTGGTGTCAGCATTACTTATCCAGGGATGACACCGGAGCACAGAGATCAGATCGTTTGAGGTCTGGTCGCTACAAGTACGATATATAATAAAGTACGGTTACGACGTTCGGACACACCATTACGCTGTGGTGTTCAGGGTGGCGTGAGTTGCGAAACTAGTCAACATTGTTTCAAATGAAGACCAAACTCATACTCAAATATTCACCTCCACGATCAGATCATAGAAACTTTATTTTCTTGTTATGATGATTTTCGACTTCACTCTCAAATTCTTTGAACTTTTCAAATGTTTCATCAAGTAGATATACCCATATCTGCTCAAATCATCTGTGAAGGTCAGAAAATAACGATACCCGCTGTGAGCCTGAATACTCATTGGACCGCATACATCAGTATGTATTATTTCCAATAAGTCAGTTGCTCGTTCTATTGTTCCGGAGAACAGAGTCTTAGTCATGTTGCCCATGAGGCATGGTTCGCAAGCATCAAGTGATTCATAATCAACTGATTCCAAAAGCCCATCGGCATGGAGTTTCTTCATGCGCTTTACACCAATATGACCCAAACGGTAGTGCCACAAATAAGTTGCACTATCATTATTAACCTTGCATCTTTTGGTTTCAATATTATGAATATGTGTATCACTACAATCGTGATTCAACAAAAATAGATCACTCATCAAGGGTGCATGACCATAGAAGATACTACTCATATAAATAGAACAACCATTATTCTCTGATTTAAATGAATAACCGTGTGGCATCAAACAAGATCCATATATAATGTTCATGCTCAATGCTGGCACCAAATAACAATTATTTAGGTCTGAAACTAATCCCAGCGGTAGATGTGGAGGTAGTGTGCCGATGGCGATCACATCAACTTTGGAACCATTTCCCACGCGCATCGTCACCTTGTCCTTAGCCAATCTTCGTTTAAGCCGTAGCCCCTGTTTCGAGTTGCAAATATGAGCAACAAAACCATTATCAAATACCTAGGCGCTACTACGAGCATTAGTAAGGTACACATCAATAACATATATATATAATATACCTTTCACTTTGCCATCCTTCTTATCCACCAAATACGTGGGGCAGTTCCGCTTCCAGTGACCAGTCCCTCTGCAGTAGAAGCACTCAGTTTCAGCCTTAGGTCCAGACTTGGGCTTCTTCACTTGAGCAGCAACTTGCTTGCTATTCTTCTTGAAGTTCCCCTTCTTCCCTTTGCCCTTTTTTCTTGAAACTAGTGGTCTTGTTAACCATCAACACTTGATGCTCCTTCTTGATTTCTACCTCCGCAGCCTTTAGCATCACGAAGAGCTCGGGAATTGTCTTATCCATCCCTTGCATATTATAGTTAATCACGAAGCTTTTGTAGCTTGGTGGCAGTGATTGAAGAACTCAGTCAATGACACTATCATCAGGAAGATTAACTCCCAGTTGAGTCAAGTGGTTGTGGTACCCAGACATTCTGTGTATATGTTCACTGACAGAACTATTCTCCTCCATTTTGCAGCTATAGAACTTATTGGAGACTTCATATCTCTCAATTCGGGCATTTTCTTGAAATATTAACTTCAACTCCTGGAACATCTCATATGCTCGATGTTCAAAACGTCTTTGAAGTCCCGATTCTAAGCCGTAAAGCATGGCGCACTGAACTATCGAGTAGTCATCAGCTTTGCTCTATCAGACGTTCACAACGTCCGGAGTTTCTCCTGTAGCTAGTCTTGCACCTAGCAGTGCTTCCAGGACGTAATTTTTCTGTGCAGCAATGAGGATAATCCTCAAGTTATGGACCCAGTCCGTGTAGTTGCCACCCATCATCTTTCAACTTAGCTTTCTCTTGGAACGCATTAAAATTCAAAGGAATGGTAGCACGGGCCATTGATCTACAACAACATAGGCATGCAAATACTATCATGTACTAAGTTCATGATAAATTAAAGTTCAATTAATCATATTACTTAAGAACTCCCACTTAGATAGACATCCCTCTAGTCATCTAAATGATCACATGATCCATATCAACTAAACCATGTCCAATCATCACGTGAGATGGAGTAGTTCTCAATGGTGAACATCACTCTGTTGATCATATCTACTATATGATTCACGTTTGACCTTTCGGTCTCAGTTTTCCGAGGCCATATCTGCATATGCTGGGCTCGTCAAGTTTAACCCGAGTATTCTACACGTGCAAAACTGGCTTGCACCCGTTGTATGTGAACGTAGAGCTTACCACACCTGATCATCACGTGGTGTCTCAGCACGACGAACTGTAGCAACGGTGCATACTCAGTGAGAACACTTGTACCTTGAAATTTAGCGAGGGATCATCTTATAATGCTACAACCGTACTAAGAAAAATAAGATGCATAAAGGATAAACATCACATGCAATCAAAAATATGTGACATGATATGGCCATCATCATCTTGTGCCTTTGATCTCCATCTCCAAAGCACCGTCATGATCTCCATCATCACCGGCTTGCACTACAAAAAAGACACATCCGTGACATTTTGGGTCGAATGAAAAAAAATTCTGTCATACATATGACACTTCTATGACGATAATTGTGACAAAACCCGGTATCATCATAGATGTGGTGGGCTCCTACTTCTATGACAAAAAATCATGACAGAAAATGGGCTTTTTGTCCTGGGCGGGCCGGAGATGCAGCTGCATGACATTCTTTGGGCCGTCCATGACAGAAAAAACCGTGGTAGAAGTGATGGGGAGGAAAATTTCAGGGAGTTCCCGGTTACTGTGGGAGGTCGCGGGCCGAGCGATGCGCGTTTCTCTCATACAGGTACGCGCGTGTGTGTGAGGCGTTGGCTCTAACTGAACCCGAGCGAGGCGTTGGGCTCTAACTGAACCCGAGCGATTGCACTACAGGCTATGCGTTACTAAACCCGAGCGATCGATCGATGGCTGTTAACTGAACCCGGTCGAGTGATTCCTTCTCTACTGCTGCTAACTGAAGCCGATCGATTGGATGAACAGTGAGCGTTGCTGGGTGGGTTGGATGAACAGTGAGCGGTGGCGTTGCCTCTGGATGAACAGGACCCCGTGCTGTGGTGGAGGGCTGGATGAACAGTAGACGATGGAGGGGTGCCCGTGGAGGGGTGGTTGAACAGGACCCCGTGGTGTGGAGGGCTGGATGAACAGTAGACGGTGGAGGGGTGCCCGTGGAGGGGTGGTTGAACAGTAGCCGGTGGAGTAGCGCGCGGTGGAGGCTGGATGAACAGGAGCCCGTGGAGGCTGGAGGAGGTCGACGGTAGCCCGTGGAGGCTGGAGGAGGTCGACGGTGGAGATGAACAGTATCCCGTGGAGTCACATTTTGCGGTACGCCACACCCCTCCCGATGAGCAGGACCCCCGTTTCGACCGTAGCGCTCCAACACAAGTCCGTTTCATCCGTTTTGCGGTACGCCACACCCCTCCTGATCAACAGGACCCCCATTTCGACTGTAGGAGGTTCGTTACCTCCGTTTTGCGATACGCCAGATGTTACGCCCTCGATGCGGCAATATCTCCCACGTGTCGAAGCACGATTTAGAGGCATAACCGCATTGAAAGCAATGTCGCAAGTGAGGTAATCTTCGCAAACAACCCATGTAATACATAAGGGAAAGAGATACATAGTTGGCTTACAATCGCCACTTCACACAATTACATGAATAAAGCATTACATCAACCAGATACAATCAAGGCCCGTCTACGGAGCCAAAATAAAAGAAGACTACCCCAAATGCGACAAGGTCCCCGATTGACCCCAACTGGGCTCCACTACTGATCAACTAGAATGAAACAACACAAAGGACAAGATCTTCATCGAGCTCCTCCTTGAGCTTGGTTGCGTCATCTGCATGGTATCATCGGCACCTGCAAACTGGTTTTGGAAGTATCTATGAGTCACGGGGACTCAGCAATCTCACACCCTCGCGATCAAGACTATTTAAGCTTATAGGAAGGGTAAGAGGTATGAGGTGGAGCTGCAGCAAGCGACTAGCATATATGGTGGCTAACCTATTCGCAAAAGAGAGCGGGAAGAGAAGGCAAAGCACGATCGAGAAACTATGATCAAGAAGTGATCCTAGAGCAACCTACGTCAAGCATTACTCCAACACCGTGTTCACTTCCAGGACTCTGCCAGAAAGAGACCATCACGGTTACACACGCGGTTGATGTATTTTAATTAAGGTCAACTTCAGGTTTTCTACAACCGGACGTTAACAAATTCCCATCTGCCCATAACCGCGGGCACGGCTTTCGAAAGTTCAATCCCTGCAGGGGAGTCCCAACTTAGCCCATGACAAGCTCTCATGGTCAATGAAGGATATACCTTCTCCCGAGACATTCCGATCAGACTCGGTATCCCGGTTCTACAAGATAACTTCGACAAGTCAAAACAAATCCAGCAACACAGCCCGAATGTGCCGACAAATCCCGATAGGAGCTGCACATATCTCATTCTCAGGGCACACTCAGATGAGACATCCTACGAGTAAAACGAAACCTCAAGTTGCCCCGAGGTGGCCCCGTAGTCTGCTCGGTCGGACCA
This sequence comes from Triticum urartu, assembly GCF_056163025.1. Lineage (NCBI taxonomy): Eukaryota > Viridiplantae > Streptophyta > Magnoliopsida > Poales > Poaceae > Triticum > Triticum urartu. The sequence goes on along the minus strand of NC_141874.1, from coordinate 218,356,601 downwards.
ACACTCAGAGGAGCACTGGCCCGGGGGGGTTAAAATAAAGATGACCCTTGATTCTGCAGAACCCAAGGGAAGGTGCTAGGTTGTTAGTGCAAATGGTAAAACCAAGGTTGGGCATTGCTGGAGGAGTTTTATTCAAGGCGAACTGTCAAGGGGTTCTCATTATTACCCAACCATGTAAGGAACGCAAAATCCAGGAACATAACACCGATATGACGGAAACTAGGGCGGCAAGAGTGGAACAAAACACCAGGCATAAGGCCGAGCTTTCCACCCTTTACCAAGTATATAGATGCATTAATTAAATAAGAGATATTGTGATATCCCAACAAGTAAGCAATGTTCCAACAAGGAACAACATATCCATGTTCCAACAAGGAACAAACTTCAATCTTCACCTGCAACTAACAAAGCTATAAGAAGGGCTGAGCAAGGCGGTAACATAGCCAATCAACGGTTTGCTAGGACAAGGTGGGTTAGAGGCTTGGTTCAACAATATAGGAGGCATGATAAGCAAGTGGTAGGAATCGTAGCATAGGCATAGGAAAAGAGCGAGCATCTAGAAAAGCAAAGATAGAAGTGATTTCGAGGGTATGATCATCTTGCCTGAAATCCCGCAAGGAAGAAGGACGAGTCCATGAAGAAGACAAACGGACGTAGTCGAACGGGTCCTCACAAACGCGACGTTACCGGAACCAACCCGAAGAAGCAAACACCGGAAAGAAGCACACAACATAGTAAACAAACCACACATGAACATGGTAGGATATGCGAGATGCGGTATGCGATGCATATGCATGATTTGCAAGGGAAATGAATGAACCTGGCCTCAACTTGGAAATCCAAGAGTGCCACTGGAAAGGTGAGTTGATTTCGGTTGAAATCGATATAAAGAACATCGAAATCGGAGGCACGGTTTGGAAATGGCAAGCAAAACAAATATGGCACCGGTCTGCGATAAACAGCAAGTAGCCATCTAAATGCAACAAGATAAATATGCTACAGCACTCAAACATGGCAACAAAATACATGGAAGGGATGCACTCAAGATGCTTGGTAAAAGATTAACACTGAGCTACGGCTAATTCATCCATTAACAGGTTCAAACAAGCATGGAAAAAATGCAAACGGTAAACAAATTTCAGACTTGGTGAAATTAACACAAGCCTGGAATTTCAGATCGGGTAGCACACTTTGGAGCATGAAAACTCTATGCTACAGGAACTTAACATGGCAAAATAAAGCATGTCATGGAGCTACTCAAAGAGCTTAACAAAAGTCCCTTAGTGACCTTGAGCCAAAAGGGATCAGAAAATACAATTACAAGCATGTGAACATGGCAAAAACATAATCAGGTTACAGACTTAGAGAAAAACTGGAACATGCAAATCTGTTAACGAATAGGCATGTTTACGAGCTCGATGCACTCACTACAAAGCAAGGCATGACAATCTAAGCATACACCCATCAATAATACATATTAAATAAGCTAGACATGGCAAGAACAACAACCTAGCATGCACGGATCAACAACAACATCCTCGGAAAAATCGCTAACAAGTAGACAATCTGCCAGGATTCACGAAATAGCAAAAGTAGAGCTCGATTGACTCAAGCTAGGTTGCTCCATAAATGCAAACAAAGACATGGATGGATAGACAACCACAATATTAACAAATCATCCTTACTGATCATCCTCAAAAGAGGCACGAATCACTAGGAAACAACATGAACATATGGCATATTGATAAAAACAGATCAAGGACATAGTGAAATCTCTAAGTCCCTGAAATCAGCAATAACGAATGCACCACTTTGCAAGCTTGTGCTAGTCACCACACACATCACAAAAATACATGGATAGCACCTATGGAAAGATGGCATGGCATATAACAAAACTCATGTAGAGCTTAGGGGCATATCATGCACACATTAATCATGGAAAAAATGAAAAATAGCTATTTGGTGCAGCAGATCTGACAAATAACTCAAATAGCTCACTTCCAACAGAATTTTTGGCATCAATATGAGCTCAAATGAAAATGATGCAATGAGATGAAATAGTGTACTCTCTGAGACGAACATTTTGATATGCTACATGCGCAAAACTGAGTTTTTGATGCAAAGTTACAACATGATGAATAGAGGCATCTGAATCTGGAAACTTCGGGGACTTAGTGGTTTCGGCACTGAGCGTCGAATAGTAAAAGAAACGCACGGGCGGGATTTAGAGGCGTATCTCACCATGGGCTCGGCCCAAAAGGAGAGAAGGTGAAGCAAGCCGGGCGAGCTGGGCCGGTCGAAGAGGCCCATCTGGCTCTCCCCGTGGTCAACGGGCACGGCTCTCCGGTCCCGATTGAGACGAAGCGGGGGGCGGCCATGGCCAGCGTTGGAGGTGGCCGGGACCGGGAGGAAGGCCGCCGGCGGGAACGAGATGGGGTAGATCCGGCCGGGGAGGCGCAGATCCGGCCGGTCGGTGTCAGATCCGGGCACCGGTGAGCCGGACGGAGCTCGGGCAGGGCACTGCGTGGGGAGGTGGCGACGGTGGCGCTTGGCGGCAGCGGCGGCTCGCCGGAGGAAGGCGAGGAGCGGCGCGCGGCGGGGAGGTGCGTGGAGGCGGAGTCCGGCGCCGGGCGGAGCAAGGAGGCGCGGGGTGCTTGCGGGCGGCGGCGGAGATCCGGGCCCGGGCGGGCCCGATCCGGGTCCCGGCGGGCCGCGGTGGAGGTGAAGCGGCGGCGGACACGTGGCGCGCGGAGGTTGGGCGCGCGGCGGTGGGCGGACATGTCCGGGCGTCGAGGGTGATTTGTCCGGGCGCGAGGAGGACGAAGTTAGGGTTTGGACTACGCGAAAAATCAGGGAGAGCCACATATATATAGGTAGAGGGAGCTAGGAGAGTCCAAATGAGGTGCGGTTTTCGGCCATGCAATCGTGATCGAACGACTGAGATGATGGAGGAGGTTTAGGTGGGTTTTGGGCCAAATTGGAAGGGTGTTGGGCTGCAACACACACGAGGCCTTCTTGGTCCCTCGGTTAACCTTTGGAGTATCAAACGAAGTCCACATGGTACGAAACTTGACAGGCGGTCTACCGGTAGTAAACCAAGGCCGCTTGGCAAGTCTCGGTCCAATCCGGAAATGTTTAACCCCCACACACGAAAGGAAGGTAGAAAGGACCACCGGAGGAGATAGGAGCACCCGAATGCAAAACAAACAAAGGGAAAAATACTCGGATGCATGAGACGAATATGTATGCAAATGAAATGCACATGATGACATGATATGCAATGCATGACACGCAAGCAATGACAACGCAACAACAGCGAATAACTGGAGGACACCTGGCGCATCGGTCTCGGGGCGTTACACCAGACCCCTCCCGATCAACAGGACCCCATTCCGAACGTAATAGGTCCGTTTCCTCCGTTGTGCGGTACGCCAGGCCTCGTTTCCATCGCCTATTCTGTCCAAGCCCTCCCGATGAACACGACCATGCATTCCGTTCCGACCCAGCCAGTTGGCTCCCACGCGTTCTGTTGCCTCCTGATGAACACGACGCATTCTGTTTCCTCCCCATGAACACGACGCAATCCGTTGCTTCCCCATGAACACGACGACGACCTTGTTTCTCTGTTCCGACCCAGCCATGTACACAAGCCCTGGCCGTACATATGCGCGAGTAAGCGTTCGAGACCCCGCCCGTATGTACACATACGTGGCCGTATTTTCTTTCTTGCACTCTAGCCGCTGTACGTACGTGTACATGCTACATGCGCGCCTCTACTACAACACGTACGCGCCTCTACTACAACACGTGCGCGCCTCTACATCCACCAGTATATATGTACGTACATGTTCGCGACTAGAATGACAACGCTACGTACGCTTCGACCAGGTGGGTCCCGACTGTCAGGCACTTCCTTGCCTGCGAAGATGTAGCTGGTGGGTCCCAGCAGTCAGGGGGGCAAATCGTTTTTTTGCCCGGACGCACTTCCTTGCGTGCGAAGAGGTAGCTGGTGGGTCCAACAGTCAGGGGCAAACATTTTTTTTGCGAAAAACAGTGGCCCGTCCGGTGGGTCCCAGCTGTCAGGTGGAGGAATCATTATTTTCCGCGTAATAAGGAGGCACTTCCTTGCTGCGGCCGTGGACCCAGCTGTCAGCCTCTCCACGTACAGTCCATGTCCGATGGAAGTCGTTCCTTGACCACGCCGCGCTGAGAGCACCAGGGCGATGGACGACGGCAAGGCCTAGGAAGGGGACGACGGGGAGCCGGGGAAGACGCGGCAGTGGAATCCCGTGCGGAGAGGAGTCCGAGGGTTCACTGGTTCGGCTGCGGTGTGAGGCTGCCATCGCCGCAGGGCCTGGCCAGCAGTGGGAATAGTAGGCGGCGGTGAGGCCTCTGCGGCAGCACAGCCGGCCACGGGAGGCAGGAGCATGCGGCACGACCGGCGCTGCTTTGGGTGGCTGGAGCAAGAAGACCAGAGGTTGAAGAAGCACTACGGCCGTTGGATGGACATCGTATGGTCACAGGATCTAGAATCGTTCATATTGACTAAAGTTGACAAAGGCCCCCGTCCCAGTCAACTTAGTAGGCCTACAAGTCATCCTCCCACCATGGTGGGTCCCAGCTAGCAGGGGGAGTATTCATTTTTTTTTTGCATAATAAGGAGGCACTTCCAGTGGGTCCGAGCTGACAGCAGGGGGAACGTTTTTTTCGCGAAATACGCTGGCCCGTCCGGTTGGTCCCAGGAGTCTGGGGGGAAACGTTTTTTTCACGAAATAAGGTGGTCCGTCCGGTTGGTCCCTGCTGTCAGGTGGAGGAATAATTATTTTGCGCGTAATAAGGAGGCACTTCCTTGCGGCTGCCTGGACCCAGCTGTCAGCCTCTCCACGTACAGTACTCTTCTAATGGAAGTCGGCCGTTGACCACGTTGACCACGCCGCGCCGATTGCACCAGGGCGGTGGTCTGGACGACGACGAGGCGTAGGAAGGGGATGACGCAGAGCCGGGGAAGACGCAGCAGTGGAAGCCCGCGCGGAGAGGAGTACGAGGGTTCACTAGTTCGGCTGCAGTGTGAGGCTACCGTCGCCGCAGAATAACAGGGGGTGTGGGTGAGCAGAGGGATGGCCTGGCCAGCGGTGGGAGTAGTATGGGGCGGTGAGGCCTCCCCGGCATCACAGCCGGCCACGGGAGGCAGGAGCACACTACACGACCGGCGCTGCTTTGGGCAGCTGGAGCAAGAAGACCAGAGGTTGAAGAAGCACTACGGTCGTTGGATGGACATCGTACGATCACTGCAGCTAGAATCGTTTGTATTGACTAAGTTGACAAAGCCCTTGGTACGCGTCAACTTAGTAGGCCCACAGCTCGGATTTGGCAGAGAACATATAGCCCATTTGCGATTTGTAAGAATGTACAACCCATTCTTTAATTCTGATGGAATTTACTACAGCCCATTTATAGTTTGTTAAAAGTACAACCCAACTTCTAGCTAGGACAATGATTAATAATTTCAAACAACCGCTCAAAACAGAATTCAAAAAAAAATCCCACATTTTGATGGGATCCGAAATATTTTTATCCGAAATTTCTAGTCAGGTTAAATATAATTTCAAAATAAAGTTGTATTACGTTAAAATCCAACGAAATATTGCGCGCGCAACAAGTAATGAAATTAAAATTTTCAAATTCCAAAAATAATATATTTTTCAAACTAATTACGTGTTTGGTGCATAGTAACTGTCCAGTTATTATAATTTCATCCCATTTATTATTTCTTAAAGTCCATTTTCTTGTTAAGCCTAATGCATACCTCCTAGGAAAGTTTGCAGCCCAGCGGGGCAGAGAATAGCAAGTTGACCAGGATATTGTGTACAACTGTCGGCCCAGTTGCATTGCCGATGTTGAAAAAAAAGGCATGTGTACTACAGTACAACCTAACATGGTTACTCAGCCCACATTCAGCGACGCCGGAAATGTAACGCCCTCGATGCGGCTATATCTCCCACGTGTCGAAGCACGACTTAGAGGCATAACCGCATTGAAAGCAATGTTGCAAGTGACGTAATCTTTGCAAACAACCCATGTAATACAATAGGGGAAAAGATACATAGTTGGCTTACAATCGCCACTTCACACAATTACATGAATAAAGCATTACATCAACCAGATACAATCAAGGTCCGACTACGAAACCAAAATAAAAGAAGAACCCCAAATGCGACAAGGTCCCCGATCGACCCCAACTTGGCTCCACTACTGATCAACTAGAACGAAACAACACAAAGGACAAGATGTTCATCGAGCTCCTCCTGAGCTTGGTTGCGTCATCTGCACGGTCTCATCCGCACCTTCAAGCTGGTTTTGGAAGTAAACTGTGAGCCACGGGGACTCAGCAATCTCGCACCCTCGCGATCAAGACTATTTAAGCTTAAGGGTAAGGTAAAGGTATGAGGTGGAGCTGCAGCAAGTGACTAGCATATATGGTGGCTAACATACGCAAATGAGAGCGAGAAGAGAAGGCAAAGAACGATCGAGAAACTATGATCAAGAAGTGATCCTAGAACAACCTACGCCAAGCATAACTCCAACACCGTGTTCACTTCCCGGACTCCACCGGAAAGAGACCATCATGGTTACACACGCGTTTGATGCATTTTAATTAAGGTCAACTTCAGGTTTTCTACAACCGGACGTTAACAAATTCCCATCTGCCCATAACCGCGACCACGGCTTTCGAACGTTCAAATCCCTGCATGGGTGTGCCAACTTAGCCCATGACAAGCTCTCACAGTCAATGAAGGATATACCTTCTCCCGAGACATTCCGATCAGACTCGGTATCCCGGTTCTACAAGACATTTCGACAAAGACAAAACAAGTCCAGCAACACCCCTGAATGTGCCGACAAATCCCGATAGGAGCTGCACATATCTCGTTCTCAGGGCACACTCAGATGAGACATCCTACGAGTAAAACCAAACCTCAAGTTACCCCGAGGTGGCCCCGCAGTCTGCTCGGTCGGACCAACACTCAGAGGAGCACTAGCCCAGGGGGGTAAAATAATGATGACCCTTGAGAGAGCGACTCCCAAGGGAAAAGTAGGTGATGGTGAGGCAAATGGTAAAACCAAGGTTGGGCATTGCTGGAGGAGTTTTATTCAAGGCGAACTGTCAAGGGGTTCCCATTATTACCCAACCGTGTAAGGAATGCAAAATCCAGGAACATAACACCAATATGACGGAAACTAGGGGGGCAAGTGTGGAACAAAACACCAGGCATAAGGACGAGCCATCCACCCTTTACCAAGTATATAGATGCATTAATTAAATAAGATATATTGTGATATCCCAACAAGTAAACATGTTCCAAACAAGGAACAACATCTCCATGTTCCAACAAGGAACAAACTTCAATCTTCACCTGCAACTAACAACGCTATAAGAGGGGCTGAGCAGAGCGGTAACATAGCCGAACAACGGTTTGCTAGGACAAGGTGGGTTAGAGGCTTGGTTCACAATATGGGAGGCATGATAAGCAAGTGGTAGGTATCGCAGCATAGGCATAGCAAAAGAGCGAGCATCTAGCAAGCAAAGATAGAAGTGATTTCGAGGGTATGGTCATCTTGCCTGAGATCCCGCAAGGAAGAAGAACGAGTCCATGAAGAAGACAAACGGACATAGTCGAACGGATCCTCACAAACACGACATTATTGGAACCAACCCGAAGAAGCAACACCGGAAAAGAGCAAACAACATAGTAAACAACCACCACATAAACATGGCAAGATGCACAACCAAGTATGATGCATGTCCGGTTTAAAGAGGGCATGGCATGGCAAAGTGCACAAACAACACTACAAGTTAAGTGGAGCTCAATATGCAAAGGTGCATATTGACGAAACACCATGACAAGTTATTTAGTTTGATCTCGTTTATGTACCCAACAATATTAAATGTTGTTAAACATGGCAAGAGGGTGAAGAAAATGAAAACAACCTATCTAGGCAAGTTTAAATGAGGCCGGAATGACAAACAACAAGTCCGGAAACTCATGATGTGCATATTTTGGTTATGGTACTGTTCTTCCCTAAACATAATTTTAGAGTTGTTAAACATGCTAGATGAGTGCATCATGTTAAACTAGGCATTTTTCCATCCCATTTACATATAAAGTTTGTTAAGTTTGGAGCTACGGTTATTTAGTTATGAAATAAATCATTTTAGCAAGTTATTTAAACAAATTTAAACAAACAGCATTTTAAACATTTTAAACATGGATAAAACTTGCATATTGTTAAACTAGACAAAATTCTAAGCAACTTTCATATATAATTCATTTTAAACCGGTGCACGGATGATGAGTTATTAAATGCATGAACAGCAGGGGGTTTTCTATAAAACTGCCAAACTCCTGGATATTAGACAAATTCGCATAGCTGGAAAAAAACATCTATGGGCTGAAACTGAATTGCCCAACAGTGCACAGGGGAGGCTGGGGCTGCTCACCCAGCTGGGCCAGGCCCAGTCGGTTGGTGGAGAGGCCCAGGCAGGCCGGTTGCTGGGCTGCAGCTGGAGAGGCCCACACGGGCGAGCAGAGAGGAGGCGGGGGTCAACGTGCGGCGGCAGCGGTCCATGCGAGGCAGAGGCGCGTCGTCCTCCCTGTAGAACGAAGTAGGGGAGGGGGCTGGGAACCTCCATCGGCCGCATGCAGAGAACCCCGATGAGGAACGAGCAGCTCACGGCGGGAACAGAGCGGAGATTGGTCGCCGGCGACGGATCCAGGCCGGATCCAGGCGGGCGCGGCGACAAGGGCTCCGAACGGTGGCCGGAGATCCATGGCGGGGTTCCCTGGCGGTGACTTGGTCAAACGGGAGAGAAGACAGTAGGTTAGAGGAGAGAAGAGAAGGCATAAAGGGAAAAGGGACACGAGGCAGGGGACCTACTCGTCCAGCGGCGGCGTCCTGGTGGTTGAGGCCGCTGCCCGCGTCCTGGATCGAGATGCAGGATGAGGGAACGAGGCGCTCAGGACTGCTGCTGCTGCTTTGCGGGCGCGCGGACGCGAGGGCTGCGAGCACTGAACGTCTCCGAGAGCGCGAAGGCGAGGTGGACACGGACTGCTGCGGCTCGGCTTGCAGTTTGTCGGGCAAGGAGATCGAGGAATGGAGCGCGATGGTGGAATTGGTGGTTGGATCGATGGAGGGATTGGGTGGATCGGGATGGATCCCGAGGAGGATTTGGAAAACGGCGGCGGACGACGAGACAGAAGTCCTAGATTTTAGGGTTGGCTAGTTTAGGTAGGGTTTCATCTGCTATAAATAGCAGGTAGGTATTGGGTAGGGGCTAATCCGTCCCTCCGATCATAATCGGACGGTCGGGAAAAATAGGCTAGGGAGCCCAAATAAGAAAACGGTGACGTTTTGTAGATGTTTGGGGATGTTCCGGATCCAACGGTGATGACTGCCCGGGTCGGGTTTCGGGACAACTTTCGGACGCGCGCGAGAGGGGTTCGAAGTGCTGTGCCGAGAGGGTTTCAGGTTCTGGCGGTAGGTAGTGAGCTGTGTAGACGGTCTCGAGCTGAGAGAAGAGAAGAGAGGGAGGCCCGGCGACTGTTTCCGGAGACTGAAAACGTCCGACGTTAGACCGACTATATTGCCGCTATAGTTAACCGTTGGGGCTTCAAACAAACTCCGAATGCGACGAAAATTGACAGGCGGCCTACCTACAACATAAAAACACCGCACACCAACTTTCATCCAATTCTGAGAAAATTTTCTGAACACTTATAAAATACTATTTCAGACATGCCGCGGGCGCGTGCAAGTGTGTCTGGGCTCAGAACGAACAACGGTGAGAACGAGGAGGCCGGGACGGATGCAAGTTTTGAAAATATGATGATGCAATGCACATGATGACATGACAATATGCAGCGCGCAAGCGAATGACAAAGCAATAACAGCGAATAACTGGAGGACACCTGGCACATTGGTCTCGGGGCATCACAACACTCCACCACTACGAGAGGATCTCATCCCAAGATCTATAATGGCATCGGAGGGCAAACGGAAGAGAAAAAGAAAGGTAAAATTAAGTTGCTTATTTGACAAACGAGTGAGACCAAAGAACCTTGAAAAGGTTAAGCCAATCGAGAGCAGCATACAATGGAGATGACGAAGCTGAAAACACTCCGTTAGAAAAGAGGAACAAGGGAGAACTGTTGGGGAACATAGTAATTTCAAAAAAATTCCTACGCACACGCAAGATCATGGTGATGCATAACAACGAGGGGAGAGTGTGGTCTACGTACCCTTGTAGACCGACAGCGGAAGCGTTATATCAACGCAGTTGATGTAGTCGTACGTCTTCACGATTCGACCGATCCAAGCACCGAAACTACGGCACCTCCGACTTTCAGCACACGTTCAGCTCGATGACGATCCCCGGACTCCGAGCTAGCAAAGTATCGGCGAAGAGTTCCGTCAGCATGACAGCGTGGTGACGAACTTGATGTTCAACTGTCGCAGGGCTTCGCCTAAGCACCACTACAATATTATCGAGGATTATGGTGGAAGGGGCACCGCACACGGCTAAGAAAACGATCACGTGGATTAACTTGTGTGTCTAGGGGTGCCTCCTGCCTCCGTATATAAAGGAGCCAAGGGGGGGTGCGGCCGGCCCTAGTAGGAGGCGCGCAGGAGGAATCCTACTCCTACCGGGAGTAGGACTCCCCTCCCTTTCCTTGTCCAAGTAGGAGAGGGGGAAGGAAGGGAGAGAAGAGAGGAAGGAAAGGGGGGGCGCCGCCCCTCCCTCCTTGTCCAATTCGGACTAGGGGGAGAGGGGGCGCGCGGCCTGCCCTGGCTGCCTCTCCTCTTCTCCACTTTAGGCCCATGAGGCCCATTAACCCCCCCGGGGGTTCCGGTAACCCCCCGGTACTCCGGTTTTATCTGAAACTTCCCCGGAACACTTCTGAAGTCCGAATATAGCCGTCCAATATATCAATCTTTATGTCTCGACCATTTCAAGACTCCTCGTTATGTTTGTGATCATATCTGGGACTCCGAACTAACTTCAGTACATCAAAACTCATAAACTCATAATATAACTGTCATCGAAACCTTAAGCGTGCGGACCCTATGGGTTCGAGAACAATGTAGACATGACCGAGACACATCTCCGGTCAATAACCAATAGCGGAACCTGGATGCTCATATTGGCTCCCACATATTCTATGAAGATCTTTTATCAGTCAGACCGCATAACAACATACGTTGTTCCCTTTGTCATCGGTATGTTACTTTCCCGAGATTCGATCGTCGGTATCTCAATACCTAGTTCAATCTCGTTACCGGCAAGTGTCTTTACTCGTTCCGTAATACATCATCTCGCAACTAACTCATTAGTTGCATTGCTTGCAAGGCTTAGGTGATGTGCATTACCGAGAGGGCCCAGAGATACCTCTCCGACAATCGGAGTGACAAATCCTAATCTCGAAATACGCCAACCCAACATGTACCTTTGGAGACACCTGTAGAGTACCTTTATAATCACCCAGTTACGTTGTGACGTTTGGTAGCACACAAAGTGTTCCTCCGGCAAGCGGGAGTTGCATAATCTCATAGTCATAGGAAAATGTATAAGTCATGAAGAAAGCAATAGCAACATACTAAATGATCTGGTGCTAAGCTAATGGAATGGGTCATGTCAATCACATCATTCTCCTAATGACATGATCCCGTTAATCAAATGACAACACATTTCTATGGTTAGGAAACATAACCATCTTCGATCAACGAGCTAGTCAAGTAGAGGCATACTAGTGACGTTTAGTTTGTCTATGTATTCACACAAGTATTATGTTTCCGGTTAATACAATTCTAGCATGAATAATAAACATTTATCATGATATAAGGAAATAAATAATAGCTTTATTATTGCCTCTAGGGCATATTTCCTTCAGTCTCCCACTTGCACTAGAGTCAATAATCTAGATCACATCGCCATGTGATTTAACATCAATAGTTCACATCACCATGTGATTAACACCCATAGTTCACATCGTCATGTGACCAACACTCAAAGGGTTTACTAGAGTCAGTAATCTAGTTCACATCTATATGTGATTAACACCCAAAGAGTTCTAAGGTGTGATCATGTTTTGTTTGTGAGAGAAGCTTAGTCAACGAGTCTGCCAAAATTTAGATCCGTATGTATTTTGCAAATTTCTATGTCTACAATGCTCTGCACGGAGCTACTTTAGCTAATTGCTCCCACTTTTAATATGTATCCAGATGAAGACTTAGAGTCATCCGGATCAGTGCCAAAAACTTGTATCGACGTAATCCTTTTACGACGAACCTTTTGTCACCTCCATAATCGAGAAACATATCCTTATTCCACTAAGGATAATTTTGACCGATGTCCAGTAATCTACTCCTAGATCACTATTGTACTCCCTTGCCACAAACAGTGTAGGGTATACAATAGATCTGGTACATAGCATGGCATACTTTATAGAACCTATGACTGAGGCATAGGGAATGACTTTCATTCTCTTTCTATCTTCTGCCGTGGTCTGGTTTTGAGTCTTACTCAACTTCACACCTTGTAACACAGGCAAGAACTTCTTCTCTGACTGTTCTATTATGAACTACTTCAAAATCTTGTCAAGGTATGTACTTATTGAAAAAACTTATCAAGCATCTTGATCTATCTCTATAGATCTTGATGCTCAATATGTAAGCAGCTTCACCGAGGTCTTTCTTTGAAAAACTCCTTTCAAACATTCCTTTATGCTTTGCAGAATAATTCTACATTATCTCCGATCAACAATATGTCATTCACATATACTTATCAGAAATGTTGTAGTGCTCCCACTCACTTTCTTGTAAATACAGGCTTCACCGCAATTCTGTATAAAACTATATGCTTTGATCAACTTATCAAAGCGTATATTCCAACTCCGAGATGCTTGCACCAGTCCATAGATGGATCGATGGAGCTTGCATATTTTGTTAGTACCTTTAGGATTGACAAAACCTTCTGGTTGCATCATATACAACTCTTCTTTAATAAATCCATTAAGGAATGCAGTTTTGTTTATTCATTTGCCAGATTTCATAAAATGCGGCAATTACTAACATGATTCGGACAGACTTAAGCATAGATACGAGTGAGAAACTCTCATCGTAGTCAACACATTGAACTTGTCGAAAACCTTTTGCGACAATTCTAGTTTTGTAGATAGTAACACTACTATCAGCGTCCGTCTTCCTCTTGAAGATCCATTTAATCTCAATGGCTCACCGATCATTGGGGAAGTCTATCAAAGTCCATACTTTGTTCTCATACATGGATCTCATCTCAGATTTCATGGTCTCAAGCCATTTCGCGGAATCTAGGCTCATCATCGCTTCCTCATAGTTCGTAGGCTCGTCATGGTCAAGTAACATGACTTCCAGAACAGGATTACCGTACCACTCTGGTGCGGATCTCACTCTGGTTTACCTACGAGGTTCGGTAGTAACTTGATCTGAAGTTACATGATCATCATCATTAGCTTCCTCACTAATCGGTGTAGTAGTCACAGGAACATATTTCTGTGATGAACTACTTTCCAATAAGGGAGCAGGTACAGTTACCTCATCAAGTTCTACTTTCCTCCCACTCACTTCTTTTGAGAGAAACTCCTTTTCTAGAAAGGATCCATTCAAAGGAACGAATATATTGCCATCGGATCTGTGATAGAAGGTGTACCCAACATTTTCTTTTGGGTATCCTATGAAGACGCACTTCTCCGATTTGGGTTTGAGTTTATCAGGATGAAACTTTTTCATATAAGCATCGCTACCCCAAACTTTAAGAAATGACAACTTTGGTTTCCTGCCAAACCATAGTTCATACGGTGTCGTCTCAACGGATTTAGATGGTGCCTTTTTTTAACGTGAATGCAGCTGTCTCTAATGCATAACCCCAAAACGATAGTGGTAAATCGGTAAGAGACATCATAGATTGTACCATATCTAATAAAGTAGGGTTATGACGTTCGGACACACCATTACACTTTGGTGTTCCAGGTGGTGTGAGTAGTGAAACTATTTCACATTGTTTTAACTGAAGGCCAAACTCGTTAACTCAAATATTTTATTTCTGCGATCATATCGTAGAAACTTTTATTTTCTTGTTACGATGATTCTCCACTTTATTCTGAAATTCTTTGAACTTTTCAAATGTTTCAGACTTGTATTTCATCAAGTAGATATACCCATATCTCCTCAAATCATCTGTGAAGGTTAGAAAATAACGATACCCGCCGTGAGCCTCAACACTTATCGGATCGCATACATCAGTATGTATTATTTCCAATAAGTCAGTTGCTCGCTCCATTGTTCCGGAGAATGGAGTCTTTAGTCATCTTGCCCATAAGGCATGGTTCGCAAGCACCAAGTGATTCATAATCAAGTGATTCCAAAATCCCATCAGCATGGAGTTTCTTCATGCGCTTTACACCAATATGTCCTAAACGGTAGTGCCACAAATAAGTTGCACTATCATTATTAACTTCGCATCTTTTGGTTTCAATATTATGAATATGTGTATCACTACGATCGAGATCCAATGAAGCATTTTCATTGGGTGTGTAACCATATAAGGTTTTATTCATGTAAACAGAACAACAATTTATTCTCTTACTTAAATGAATAACCGTATTACAATAAACATGATCAAATCATATTCATGCTCAACGCAAACACCAAATAACACTTATTTAGGTTCAACACTAATCCCAAAAGTATAGGGAGTGTGCGATGATGATCATATCAATCTTGGAACCACTTCCAACACACATCGTCAGTTCACCCTTAACTAGTCTCTGTTTATTCTGCAACTCCTGTTTTGAGTTACTAATCTTAGCAACTGAACTAGTATCAAATACTGAGGGGTTGCTATAAACATTAGTAAAGTACACATCAATAACATGTATATCAAATATACTTATGTTCACTTTGCCATCCTTCTTATCCACCAATCACTTGGGGTAGTTCCGCTTCCAGTGACCAGTCCCTTTGCAGTAGAAGCACTTAGTCTCAGGCTTAGGACCAGACTTGGGCTTCTTCACTTGAGCAGCAACTTGCTTGCTGTTCTTCTCGAAGTTCCCCTTTTTTCCTTTTCCCTTTTCTTGAAACTAGTGGTCTTGTCTACCATCAACAATTGATGCTTTTCTTGATTTCTACCTTTGTCAATTTCAGCATTACGAAGAGCTTGGGAATCGTTTCCGTTATCCCTTGCATATCATAGTTCATCACGAAGTTCTACTAACTTGGTGATGGTGACTCGAGAATTCTGTCAATCACTATTTTATCTGGAAGATTAACTCCCACTTGATTCAAGCGATTGTAGTACCCAGACAATCTGAGCACATGCTCACTAGTTGAGCGATTCTCCTCCATCTTTTAGCTATAGAACTTGTTGGAGACTTCATATCTCTCAACTCGGATATTTGCTTGAAATATTAACTTCAACTCCTGGAACATCTCATATGGTCCATGACGTTCAAAACGTCTTTGAAGTCCCGATTCTAAGCCGTTAAGCATGGTGCACTAAACTATCAAGTAGTCATCATATTGAGCTAGTCAAACGTTCATAACGTCTGCATCTGCTCCTGCAATAGGTCTGTCACCTAGCGGTGCATCAAGGACATAATTCTTCTGTGCAGCAATGAGGATAAACCTCAGATCACAAATCCAATCTGCATCATTGCTACTAACATCTTTCAACACAATTTTCTCTAGGAACATATCAAAATAAACATATGAAAGCAACAACGCGAACTATTGATCTACAACATAGATATGCTAATACTACCAGGACTAAGTTCATGATAAATTAAAGTTCAATTAATCATATTACTTAAGAACTACCACTTAGAAAGACATCCCTCTAATCTTCTAAGTGATCACGTGATCCAAATCAACTAAACCATAACTGATCATCACGTGAAATGGAGTAGCTTTCAATGGTGAACATCAATATGTTGATCATATCTAATATATGATTCATGCTTGACCTTTCGGTCTCAGTGTTCCGAGGCCATATCTGCATATGCTAGGCTTGTCAAGTTTAACCTGAGTATTCTGCGTGTGCAAAAACTGGCTTGCACCCATTGTAGATGGACGTAGAGCTTATCACACCCGATCATCACGTGGTGTCTGGGCACGACGAACTTTGGCAATGGTGCAGAACACTTTTATCTTGAAATTTAGTGAGAGATCATCTTATAATGCTACCGTCAATCAAAGCAAGATAAGATGCATAAAAGATAAACATCACATGCAATCAATATAAGTGATATGATATGGCCATCATCATCTTGTGCTTGTGATCTCCATCTCCGAAGCACCGTCATGATCACCATCGTCACCGGCGCGACACATTGATCTCCATCGTAGCATCGTTG
Organism: Triticum urartu; assembly: GCF_056163025.1. Lineage (NCBI taxonomy): Eukaryota > Viridiplantae > Streptophyta > Magnoliopsida > Poales > Poaceae > Triticum > Triticum urartu. Next base: position 218,340,156 of record NC_141874.1, on the reverse strand, counting down.
TTGTCTCGCCAATTTTATGCTTCCACAACTATTGCTACCGCTTAGTGATAAAGTAAAGCATTACAGCGCAATTGCGTTGCATACAATAAAGCGACAACCATATGGCTCCTGCCAGTTGCCGATAACTCGGTTACAAAAACATGATCATCTCATACAATAAAATTTAGCATAATGTCTTGACCATATCACATCACAACATGCCCTGCAAAAACAAGTTAGACGTCCTCTACTTTGTTGTTGCAAGTTTTACGTGGCTGCTACGGGCTGAGCAAGAACCATTCTTACCTACGCATCAAAACCACAATGATAGTTTGTCAAGCAGGTGTTGTTTTAACCTTCTCAAGGACCGGGCGTAGCCACACTCGGTTCAACTAAAGTTGGAGAAACTGACACCCGCTAGTCACCTGTGTGCATAGCACGGTGGTAAAACCAGTCTCGCGTAAGCATACGCGTAATGTCGGTCCGGGCCGCTTCATCCAACAATACTGCTGAACCAAAGTATGACATGCTGGTAAGTAGTATGACTTATATCGTCCACAACTCACTTGTGTTCTACTCATGCATATAACATCAACGCATAAAACCTGGCTCGGATGCCACTGTTGGGGAACGTAGTAATTTCAAAAAAATTCCTACGCACACGCAAGATCATGGTGATGCATAGCAACGAGAGGGGAGTGTGTTGTCTATGTACCCTCGTAGACCGTTCGCGGAAGCATTATATCAACGCGGTTGATGTAGTCGTACGTCTTCACGTCCGACTGATCCAAGTACCGAAAGCACGACACCTCCGAGTTTTGCACACGTTTGGCTTGGTGACGTCCTCGCCTTCTTGATCCAGCAAGAGGGGTGAAGTAGTAGATGAGTTCCGGCAGCACGACGGCATGGTGACGGTGTTGGTGAAGAACAGTCTCCGCAGGGCTTCACCTAAGCACTACGAAAACTATGACGGAGGATAAACTAGAGGGGACGGGGTTGACGACACACGGCTTGGTGTTTCTTGATCTCTCTTTGGTGCTAGCCCTACCCCTCTATTTATATGTTGAGCCCTGGGGTCGAAACTTGGAGTAAAAGCCTCCTCAAAGTCGGTTTCACCCGAAAGGCAAGCGTCCTTCTCGAACTCCAGGGCTAGACGCCAGGGTTCCCGGCGTCTACCCCCTAGACGCCAGGGTTCCTGGCGTCTAGCCTCTGGTCTCCGCAAAACTTCCTTTTGCACTTTCCAAAAGCCTCGTGGGCTTTCCCCTTTGGCCCAAATAAAGTGTTCTCGTGCCCAAACATTTCGGGAAACATCCGGAACCCCTTACGGTGAATTCCGGAACCCTTCCGGAGATTAAACACTACTATCCACATATCAATCTTTACTTTCAGCCATTCCGGAGTTCCTCGTCATATCTGTGATCTCATCCAAAACTCCAAACAACATTCGGTCACCAACATACATAACTCATAGTACTATATCGTCAATGAATGTTAAGCGTGCGGACCCTACGGGTTCGAGAACTATGTAGACATGACCGAGACACCTCTCTTGTCAATAACCAATAGCGGGACCTGGATGCCCATATTGGCTCCTACATATTCTATGAAGATCTTTATCGGTCAGACCGAATAACAACATACGTTGTTCCCTTTGTCATCGGTATGTTACTTGCCCGAGATTCGATCGTCGGTATCTCAACACCTAGTTCAATCTCGTTACCGGCAAGTCTCTTTACTCGTTCCGTAATACGTCACCCCACAACTAACTCATTAGTTGCAATTCTTGCAAGGCTTATAGTGATGTGCATTACTGAGTGGGCCCAGAGATACCCCTCCGACAATCAGAGTGACAAATCCTAATCTCGAAATACGCCAACCCAACAAGTACCTTTGGAGACACCTGTAGAGCACCTTTATAATCACCCAGTTACGTTGTGACGTTTGGTGGCACACAAAGTGTTCCTCCGGTAAACGGGAGTTGCATAATCTCATAGTCATAGGAACATGTATAAGTCATGAAGAAAGCAATAGCAACAAACTAAACGATCACGTGCTAAGCTAACGGAATGGGTCAAGTCAATCACATCATTCTCCTAATTATGTGATCCCGTTAATCAAATGAAAACTCATGTCTATGGTTAGGAAACATAACCATCTTTGATCAACGAGCTAGTCAAGTAGAGGCATACTAGTGACACTCTGTTTGTCTATGTATTCACACATGTATTATGTTTCCGGTCAATACAATTCTAGCATGAATAATAAACATTTATCATGATATAAGGAAATAAATAATAACTTTATTATTGCCTCTAGGGCATATTTCCTTCAACCGCAGTCGACGGATTTGGAGTGGTCGGAGTTTGATCCGCTGCCTGCCATGCCGGGGAAGGCTGAAAACCGCCGGAGACGAGTTTGGGTGGCGGGGGGGAGTAAAGGGGAGTGAAGTGAAGTTGCTAGTGAAGGAAATATGCCCTAGAGGCAATAATAAAGTTATTTTTTATTTCCTTATATCATGATAAATGTTTATTATTCATGCTAGAATTGTATTAACCAGAAACATAATACATGTGTGAATACATAGACAAACAGAGTGTCACTAGTATGCCTCTACTTGACTAGCTCGTTAATCAAAGATGGTTATGTTTCCTAACCATGGAAAAAGAGTTGTTATTTGATTAACGGGATCACATCATTAGGTGAATGATCTGATTGACATGACCCATTCCATTAGCTTAGCACCCGATCGTTTAGTATGTTGCTATTGCTTTCTTCATGACTTATACATGTTCCTATGACTATGAGATTATGCAACTCCCGTTTGCCAGAGGAACACTTTGTGTGCTACCAAACATCACAACATAAATGGGTGATTATAAAGGTGCTCTACATGTGTCTCCAAAAGTACATGTTGGGTTGGCGTATTTCGAGATTAGGATTTGTCACTCCGGATGTCGGAGAGGTATCTCTGGGCCCTCTCGGTAATGCACATCACATAAGCCTTGCAAGCATTACAACTAATCAGTTAGTTGCAAGATGATGTATCACGAAATGAGTAAAGAGACTTGCCGGTAACGAGATTGAACTAGGTATTGAGATACCGACGATCGAATCTCGGGCAAGTAACATACCGATGACAAAGGGAACAACGTATGTTGTTATGCGGTCTGACCGATAAAGATCTTCGTAGAATATGTAGGAGCCAATATGAGCATCCAGGTTCCGCTATTGGTTATTGACCGGAGACGTGTCTCGGTCATGTCTACATTGTTCTCGAACCCGTAGGGTCCACATGCTTAAGGTTTCAATGACAGTTATATTATGGGTTTATGAGTTTTGATGTACCGAAGTTAGTTCGGAGTCCCGGATGTGATCACGGACATGACGAGGAGTCTCGAAATGGTCGAGACATAAAGATTGATATATTGGACGGCTATATTCGGACACCGGAAGTGTTCCGGTGAAATTTCGGATAAAACCGGAGCACCGGGAGGTTACCGGAACCCCCCGGGGGGTTAATGGGCCTCATGGGCCTAAAGTGGAGAAGAGGAGGGGCTGCCAGGGCAGGCCGCGCGCCCCCTCTCCCCCTAGTCTGAATTGGACAAGGAGGGAGGGGTGGCGCCCCCCCTTTTTTCCTACTCTCCTTCCCCCTCTCCTACTTGGACAAGGAAAGGGAGGGGAGTCCTACTCCCGGTAGGAGTAGGACTCCTCCTGCGCGCCTCCTACTAGGGCTGCCCGCACCCCCCCTTGGATCCTTTATATACGGAGGCAAGGGGCACCCCTAGACACACAAGTTGATCCACGTGATCATATTCTTAGCCGTGTGTGGTGTCCCCTTCCACCATAATCCTCGATAACATTGTAGCGGTGCTTAGGCGAAGCCCTGCGACGATAGTACATCAAGATCGTCACCACACCGTCGTGCTGACGGAACTCTTCCCCGACACTTTGCTGGATCGGAGTCCGGGGATCGTCATCGAGCTGAACTTGTGCTAAAACTCGAAGGTGCCGTAGTTTCGGTGCTTGATCGGTCGGGCTGTGGAGATGTACGACTACATCAACCAAAGTTAACGCTTCGTTGTCGATCTACAAGGGTACGTAGATCACACTCTCCTCCTCTTGTTGCTATGCATCACCATGATCATGCGTGTGCATAGGAATTTTTTTGAAATTACTACGTTCCCCAACAGTGGCATCCGAGCCTAGGTTTTATATGTTGAGGTTATGTGCATGAGTAGAACACAAGTGAGTTGTGGGCGATATAAGTCATACTGCTTACCAGCATGTCATACTTTGGTTCGGCGGTATTGTTGGATGAAGCGGCCCGGACCGACATTACGCGTACGCTTACGCGAGACCGGTTCTCCCGACGTGCTTTGCACATAGGTGGCTTGCGGGTGACAGTTTCTCCAACTTTAGTTGAACCGAGTGTGGCTACGCCCGGTCCTTGCGAAGGTTAAAACAGCACCAACTTGACAAACTATCGTTGTGGTTTTGATGCGTAGGTAAGATTGGTTCTTGCTTAAGCCCGTAGCAGCCACGTAAAACTTGCAACAAACAAAGTAGAGGACGTCTAACTTGTTTTTGCAGGGCATGTTGTGATGTGATATGGTCAAGACATGATGCTAAATTTTATTGTATGAGATGATCATGTTTTGTAACCGAGTTATCGGCAACTAGCAGGAGCCATATGGTTGTCGCTTTATTGTATGCAATGCAATCGCGTTGTAATGCTTTACTTTATCACTAAGCGGTAGCGATAGTCGTGGAAGCATAACATTGGAGAGACGACAACGATGCTACGATGGAGATCAAGGTGTCGTGCTGGTGACGATGGTGATCACGACGGTGCTTCGAAGATGGAGATCACAAGCACAAGATGATGATGGCCATATCATATCACTTATATTGATTGCATGTGATGTTTATCTTTTATGCATCTTATCTTGCTTTGTTTGACGGTAGCATTATAAGATGATCTCTCACTAATTATCAAGAAGTGTTCTCCCTGAGTATGCACCATTGCGAAAGTTCTTCATGCTGAGACACCACGTGATGATCGGGTGTGATAGGCTCTACGTTCAAATACAACGGGTGCAAAAGAGTTGCACACGCGGAATACTCAGGTTATACTTGACGAGCCAAGCATATATAGATATGGCCTCGGAACACGGAGACCGAAAGGTCAAGCGTGAATCATATAGTAGATATGATCAACATAGTGATGTTCACCAATGAAACTACTCCATCTCACGTGATGATCGGACATGGTTTAGTTGATTTGGATCACGTAATCACTTAGAGGATTAGAGCGATGTCTATCTAAGTGGGAGTTCTTTAAGTAAATTAATTGAACCTAAATTTATCATGAAACTTAGTACCTGATAGTATCTTGCTTGTTTATGCTTGATTGTAGATAGATGGCTCGTGCTATTGTTCCGTTGAATTTTAATGTGTTCCTTGAGAAAGCAAAGTTGAAATATGATGGTATCAATTACACGGACTGGGTCCGTAACTTGAGGATTATCCTCACTGCTGCACAGAAGAATTACGTCCTGGAAGCACCGCTGGGTGCCAGGCCTGCTGCTGGAGCAACACCAGATGTTATGAACGTCTGGCGGAGCAAAGCTGATGACTACTCAATAGTTCAGTGTGCTATGCTTTACGGCTTAGAATCGGGACTTCAACGACGTTTTGAACGTCATGGAGCATATGAGATGTTCCAGGAGTTGAAGTTAATATTTCAAGCAAATGCCCGGATTGAGAGATATGAAGTCTCCAATAAGTTCTATAGCTGCAAGATGGAGGAGAACAGTTCTGTCAGTGAGCATATACTCAAAATGTCTGGGTATAAGAATCACTTGATTCAATTGGGAGTTAATCTTCTAGATGATTGCGTCATTGACAGAATTCTCCAATCACTGCCACCAAGCTACAAGAGCTTCGTGATGAACTATAATATGCAAGGGATGAATAAGACTATTCCCGAGCTCTTCGCAATGCTGAAAGCTGTGGAGGTAGAAATCAAGAAGGAGCATCAAGTGTTGATGGTCAACAAGACCACTAGTTTCAAGAAAAAGGGCAAAGGAAAGAAGAAGGGGAACTTCAAAAGGAACAGCAAGCAAGTTGCTGCTCAAGAGAAGAAACCCAAACCTGGACCTAAGCCTGAAACTGAGTGCTTCTACGGCAAGCAGACTGGTCACTGGAAGCGGAACTGCCCCAAGTATTTGGCGGATAAGAAGGATGGCAAGGTGAACAAAGGTATATGTGATATACATGTTATTGATGTGTACCTTACTAATGCTCGCAGTAGCACCTGGGTATTTGATACTGGTTCTGTTGCTAATATTTGCAACTCGAAACAGGGACTACGGATTAAGCAAAGATTGGCTAAGGACGAGGTGACGATGCGCGTGGGAAACGGTTCCATAGTCGATGTGATCGCAGTCGGCACGCTACCTCTACATCTACCTTCGGGATTAATATTAGACCTAAATAATTGTTATTTGGTGCCAGCGTTAAGCATGAACATTATATCTAGATCTAGTTTGATGCGAGATGGTTATTCATTTAAATCCGAGAATAATGGTTGTTCTATTTATATGAGTAATATCTTTTATGCTCATGCACCCTTAAAGAGTGGTCTATTTTTATTGAATCTCGATAGTAGTGACACACATATTCATAGTGTTGAAGCCAAAAGATACAGAGTTGATAATGATAGTGCAACTTATTTGTGGCACTGCCGTTTAGGTCATATCGGTGTAAAGCGCATGAAGAAACTCCATACTGATGGACTTTTGGAACCACTTGATTATGAATCACTTGGTACTTGTGAACCGTGCCTCATGGGCAAGATGACTAAAACACTGTTCTCCGGTACTATGGAGAGAGCAACAGATTTGTTGGAAATCATACATACAGATGTATGTGGTCCGATGAATATTGAGGCTCGTGACGGATATCGTTATTTTCTCACCTTCACAGATGACTTAAGCAGATATGGGTATATCTACTTAATGAAACATAAGTTTGAAACGTTTGAAAAGTTCAAAGAATTTCTGAGTGAAGTTGAAAATCATCGTACCAAGAAAATAAATTTCTACGATCTGATCGTGGAGGAGAATATTTGAGTTACGAGTTTGGTGTACATTTGAAACAATGCGGAATAGTTTCGCAACTCACGCCACCCGGAACACCACAGCGTAATGGTGTGTCCGAACGTCGTAATCGTACTTTACTAGATATGGTGCGATCTATGATGTCTCTTACTGATTTACCGCTATCGTTTTGGGGTTATGCTTTGGAGATGGCCGCATTCACGTTAAATAGGGCACCATCAAAATCCGTTGAGACGACGCCTTATGAACTATGGTTTGGCAAGAAACCAAAGTTGTCGTTTCTGAAAGTTTGGGGCTGTGATGCTTATGTGAAAAAGCTTCAACCTGATAAGCTCGAACCCAAATCAGAGAAATGTGTCTTCATAGGATATCCAAAGGAGACTATTGGATACACCTTCTATCACAGATCCGAAGGCAAAACTTTTGTTGCTAAATTCAGAAACTTTCTGGAGAATGAGTTTCTCTCGAAAGAAGTGAGTGGGAGGAAAGTAGAACTTGACGAGGTAACTGTACCTACTCCCTTATTGGAAAGTATTACATCACAGAAACCTATTTCTGTGACACCTACATCAGTTAGTGAGGAAGCTAATGATGATGATCATGAAACTTCAGAACAAGTTACTACTGAACCTCGTAGATCAACCAGAGTGAGATCCACGCCAGAGTGGTACGGTAATCCTATTCTGGAAGTCATGCTACTAGATCATGATGAACCTACGAACCATGAAGAAGCGATGGTGAACCCAGATTCCGCAAAATGGCTTGAAGCCATGAAATCTGAGATGGGATCCATGTATGAGAACAAATTATGGACTTTGGTTGACTTGCCCGATGATCGGCAAGCAATTGAGAATAAATGGATCTTCAAGAAGAAGACTGACGCTGACGGTAATATTACTGTTTACAAAGCTCGACTTGTCGCAAAAGATTTTCGGCAAGGGATTGACTACGATGAGACCTTCTCACCCGTAGCGATGCTTAAGTCTGTCCGAATCATGTTAGCAATTGCCGCATTTTATTATTATGAAATTTGGCAGATGGATGTCAAAACTGCATTCCTGAATGGATTTCTGGAAGAAGAATTGTATATGATGCAACCAGAAGGTTTTGTCGATCCAAAGGGAGCTAACAAAGTGTGCAAGCTCCAGCGATCCATTTATGGACTGGTGCAAGCCTCTCGGAGTTGGAATAAACGCTTTGATAGTGTGATCAAAGCATTTGGTTTTATACAGACTTTTGGAGAAGCCTGTATTTACAAGAAAGTGAGTGGGAGCTCTGTAGCATTTCTGATATTATATGTGGATGACATATTACTAATTGGAAATGATATAGAATTTCTGGATAGCATAAAGGGATACTTGAATAAGAGTTTTTCAATGAAAGACCTCGGTGAAGCTGCTTACATATTAGGCATTAAGATCTATAGAGATAGATCAAGACGCTTAATTGGACTTTCACAAAGCACATACCTTGACAAAGTTTTGAAGAAGTTCAAAATGGATCAAGCAAAGAAAGGGTTCTTGCGTGTGTTACAAGGTGTGAAGTTGAGTAAGACTCAATGCCCGACCACTGCAGAAGATAGAGAAAAAATGAAATATGTTCCCTATGCTTCAGCCATAGGCTCTATCATGTATGCAATGCTATGTACCAGACCTGATGTGTGCCTTGCTATAAGTCTAGCAGGGAGGTACCCAAGTGATCCAGGAGTGGATCACTGGACAGCAGTCAAGAACATCTTGAAATACCTGAAAAGGACTAAGGATATGTTTCTTATATATGGAGGTGACAAAGAGCTCATCGTAAAAGGTTACGTTGATGCAAGCTTTGACACTGATCCGGACGATTCTAAATCGCAAACCGGATATGTGTTTACATTAAACGGTGGAGCTGTCAGTTGGTGCAGTTCTAAACAAAGCGTTGTAGCGGGATCTACATGTGAAGCGGAGTACATAGCTGTTTCAGAAGCAGCAAATGAAGGAGTCTGGATGAAGGAGTTCATATCCGATCTAGGTGTCATACCTAGTGCACCGGGTCCAATGAAAATCTTTTGTGACAATACTGGTGCAATTGCCTTGGCAAAGGAATCCAGATTTCACAAGAGAACCAAGCACATCAAGAGACGCTTCAATTCCATCTGGCATCTAGTCCAGGTGGGAGACATAGAGATTTGCAAGATACATACGGATCTGAATGTTGCAGACCCATTGACTAAGCCTCTTCCACGAGCAAAACATGATCAACACCAAGGCTCCATGGGTGTTAGAATCATTACTGTGTAATCTAGATTATTGACTCTAGTGCAAGTGGGAGACTGAAGGAAATATGCCCTAGAGGCAATAATAAAGTTATTATTTATTTCCTTATATCATGATAAATGTTTATTATTCATGCTAGAATTGTATTAACCGGAAACATAATACATGTCTGAATTTATAGACAAACAGAGTGTCACTAGTATGCCTCTACTTGACTAGCTCGTTAATCAAAGATGGTTATGTTTCCTAACCATGGACAAAGAGTTGTTATTTGATTAAATGGGATCACATCATTAGGTGAATGATCTGATTGACATGACCCATTCCATTAGCTTAGCACCCGATCGTTTAGTATGTTGCTATTGCTTTCTTCATGACTTATACATGTTCCTATGACTATGAGATTATGCAACTCCCGTTTACCGGAGGAACACTTTGTGTGCTACCAAACGTCACAACATAAATGGGTGATTATAAAGCTGCTCTACAGGTGTCTCCAAAAGTATATGTTGGGTTGGCGTATTTCGAGATTAGGATTTGTCACTCCGAATGTCGGAGAGGTATCTCTGGGCCCTCTCGGTAATGCACATCACATAAGCCTTGCAAGCATTACAACTAATGAGTTAGTTGCAAGATGATGTATCACGAAACGAGTAAAGAGACTTGCCGGTAACGAGATTGAACTAGGTATTGAGATAGCGACGATCGAATCTCGGGCAAGTAACATACCGATGACAAAGGGAACAACGTATGTTGTTATGCGGTCTGACTGATAAAGATCTTCATAGAATATGTAGGAGCCAATATGAGCATCCAGGTTCCGCTATTGGCTATTGACCGGAGACGTGTCTCGGTCATGTCTACATTGTTCTCGAACCCGTAGGGTCCGCACGCTTAATGTTTCGATGATAGTTATATTATGAGTTTATGAATTTTGATGTACCGAAGTTAGTTTGGAGTCCCGGATGTGATCACGGACATGACGAGGAGTCTCGAAATGGTCGAGACATAAAGATTGATATATTGGACGGCTATATTCGGACACTGGAAGTGTTCCGGTGAAGTTTCGGATAAAACCGGAGCACCGGGAGGTTACTGGAACCCCCTGGGGGGTTAATGGGCCTCATGGGCCTAAAGTGGAGAAGAGGAGGGGCTGCCAGGGCAGGCCGCGCGCCCCCTCTCCCCCTAGTCCGAATTGGACAAGGAGGGAGGGGCGGCGCCCCCCCTTTTTTCCTTCCCTCCTTCCCCCTCTCCTACTTGGACAAGGAAAGGGAGGGGAGTCCTACTCCCGATAGGAGTAGGACTCCTCCTGCGCGCCTCCTGCTAGGGCCGGCCGCACCCCCCCCCCCCCTTGGATCCTTTATATACGGAGGCAAGGGGCACCCCTAGACACACAAGTTGATCCACGTGATCATATTCTTAGCCGTGTGCGGTGCCCCCTTCCACCATAATCCTCGATAACATTGTAGCGGTGCTTAGGCGAAGCCCTGCGACGATAGTACATCAAGATCTTCATCACGCCATCGTGCTGACGGAACTCTTCCCCGAAACTTTGCTGGATCGGAGTCCGGGGATCGTCATCGAGCAGAACGTGTGCTAAAACTCGGAGGTGCCATAGTTTCGGTGCTTAATCGGTCGGGCCGTGGAGACGTACGACTACATCAACCAAAGTTAACGCTTCCGTTGTCGATCTACAAGGGTACGTAGATCACACTCTCCTCCTCTCGTTGCTATGCATCACCATGATCATGCGTGTGCGTAGGAAATTTTTTGAAATTACTACGTTCCCCAACAACTAGGGTTTACTCCGGCGAGCGGATGGGGACGAATATATGTAGGGTTGGGTGGTCCACTATGGGCCGGGTCGGACGTGGTGGGCATGCCCGGCCGTCCTCATATCCACTTCATATTTGGGCTGGATATGAAGGGTGCCGGTCAGCCCAGGCGTTTGAGGCCAATTTAAGATGTCCGTCCGGACGTTTGAGAATGGTTTGAGGCGTCCGAGTGTAAGATGCTCTTACATCAAGTCACTGATTGAGAAGATGATACTACACTGCAGTTTTGCTAAAAGTCAGCTTTGTTCGCGACAAACATACACAAGATTATTTTTGACAAAACATATATGAGCTTAGCCAGGGTATGACTTCATTTGACAAGATCAATGGGAGGACTCGAAGATGAGATCACAGGGGTGATTACAATGTGAAAATTGTTCGGGGTTGGCTTTTTTTCGAAACGATGTTGTTCGGGATTGTTGACTTCATCAGGCTGCGCTATAGCCGGTTTCAGTTGTTATCCGTACCCTGGATTTTGCAGAGATAGCCGTGCATGTATATAGCTGCATGATCGCATGGAACTAAACTGAAGGCAGTGTTTTTTTTGAACTTTACTGAAGCCAGTGTCTTGGCTCTTCTTTCTTTTGGCGATGGAGAAGTTTCATGTATATAGTCCCCGCAAAAAAAAACTTTTCATGAGGTGAGCATTATTCTATTGTAATGGGACAGCTCTCATGCAACTGATAGCATCTATCCAGTTACTAAGCTCTTAGAATTTTTTTCGAAACGGAGGCATAAGATTTGCCTCATCTATTAAATAAGGAGAGAATAGAGTTTAGAATTTTACAACACAACCACAGGTACGGCATGCCAATCACTCGCCCACAAAAAAATTCCCTAATTTCTTTGCACCGGCGGTCACCCAAAGTTTGGCCTCGTCAACGATGGCGGCAAGTAGGATGGTCGGTGGCACACTCTTATGACAGAACACCCAAGCGTTTCTTTCATTCCAAATGGTCCACGAGATATGGTGGGAGAGGCCAAAGCTTGCTCGCACCTGTTTGATCAAGGCTTTTGACAGGGCTTTGTAGCCTCACCTGTAAGGTTGACCCATGGGGTATTAGTCGGTTCCACATCCACGTCCATACACTCCTTATGAATCCAGATCCCCTTATGTGTGCCCATACAGAGCCCCAAATCGACCCCAACCCTAGCTTCTCCTCAGACATCCGCACCTCCACAAGTCGCCGCCGCCACCGCTTTCATCTCCTCCCCTTGGCGGGGTTGTCGTTGCTCCGCCAAGACCCGGCGCTGCAGCGGCCAGCCTACTGGACATCATGCTTGCAGTGCCCCCAAGGGAAACGGCATTGCCAGGGGTGGTGGGGAGGGAGGGAGGGTGGTGGGGAAGCGCCTTCATCTCGGTCACTACTTCCACCATATAATCATGAGCAGCTCGTGCTCCCCCTCTATCCCAATCCCCGCCATCTCAGTCCCTCCCCGTTCTCATGCTCCCTCCACCGCTTGAACCTTTGCCGGAGGTGCGAACAATGGCAAGGTCAATTACACGGTCTCCAAAGACCACCCATGCGTGCCAAGAACGCACGGTGAATGAGCTCCTAAAATGGCGGTGTGCCTACGCCATGGTTGAGGCCACCAAGGGCAACGATGTGCGTGTGTGCCTCTTCAACCTCGACAAGGTAGAAATCAATATAGTTGCCTGCAAGTGGCTTGAATGGTGTGGGCTGCTTGCTTAACTGCCTGATTGAGTTCAAATTTTAGTTTTCGTTTCTATTTTGACTGGAACTGATAGTCCGGGTTCAGTATGTTTGTGTTTTATCTTACTGTAATAGTCTGAATAGCTGAATTTCATAACAGATACCCATGTTTCCTTCAATTTTTTAAGCAAGTGTATCCTGCTTGAGCGATGTTATGATGGCTCATAGCGAGCGAGATTTAGCTAGCATGATCTGTTTAACTTGTAGTTATAATACTTTCCAATAAAAGGTTATAGGATCAACTTGAAACAAAAGGTTGGTAATGGTATATGACGGATTACTGAGCTAAATAATGCCATTTTTATGATTAGTATAACTGAAGATTTTATTGTCCAATTTCTACACAATAAGCATGGTATACTGCTGGCTATGGGTGCTGGGAATCTGGTGAATACAAATGAATCATTTCATACCAAATATATTATTTTGCATTTAATGTCAAGGATTTTTAAGGACTTTTTAGGTACATGGTACATGCTAAAGCTTACAGATCATGCATGAAGTATTAGGATGTGGTGTCTATCTTACTAGTCTTATTTTCTTCTCCATGAGTTTTACAAGGTAAAATGGACGAATGGTCCCTTCTAATGGCATATATCTTGTTGCGATTTTTCTTCATCAGTTGTCTTTTCAACTTATATTGTGTAAATAGATCGGAGCTTTCCATGAAGGTTTGATTATATGTGGATTACATGCTAATTTCATATCTACTTTAAGATGCGGGAATAATATTTATATTGATCGCCATTAGACTTTTTAGGCCCTATATCTATTTTAAAGCATATTTTTTGGTCATTGTTTCTGTATACTTTTGAATGTCAAAGTTGTTAATACTTATACACCCAACAAAACTGAAATGGTTGCATCTGCTTATTCGTGATTAGTATATCACGGAAGATAAGTCTGTAGTGGTTGAAGGAAATATGCCCTAGAGGCAATAATAAAGTATTTATTTATATTTCCTTATATCATGATAAATGTTTATTATTCATGCTAGAATTGTATTAACCAAAAACTTAGTAGATGTGTGAATATATAGACAAACAGAGTGTCTCTAGTATGCCTCTAGTTGACTAGCTTGTTAATCAAAGATGGTTAAGTTTCCTGACCATAGACATGTGTTGTCATTTGACGAACGGGGTCACATCATTAGAGAATGATGTGATGGGCAAGACCCATCTTTTAGCTTAGCATAATGATCATTTAGTTTTATTGCTATTGCTTTCTTCATGACTTATACATATTCCTTTGACTATGAGATTATGCAACTCCCGAATACCGGAGGAACACCTTGTGTGCTATCAAATGTCACAACATAACTGGGTGATTGTAATGATGCTCTACAGGTGTCTCCGAAGGTGTTTGTTGAGTTGGCATAGATCAAGATTAGGATTTGTCCCTCCGTGCATCGACGAGGTATCTCTAGGCCCTCTCAGTAATGCACATCACCATAAGCCTTGCAAGAGATGTGACTAATGAGTTAGTTGCGGGATGATGCATTACAGAACGAGTAAAGAGACTTGCCGGTAACGAGATTGAACTAGTATGAAGATACCGACGATCGATTCTCGGGCAAGTAACATACCGATGACAAAGGGAATGATGTATGTTGTTATGTGGTTTGACAGATAAAGATCTTCGTAGAATATGTAGGAGCAAATATGAGCTTCCAGGTTCCGCTATTGGTTATTGACCAGAGATTTGTCTTGGTCATGTCTACATAGTTCTCGAACCCGTAGGGTCCGCACGCTTAACGTTCGATGATGATTTGTATTATGAGTTATGTGTTTTTGATGACCGAAGTTTGTTCGGAGTCTCGGATGAGATCATGGACATGACGAGGAGTCTCGAAATGGTCGAGAGGTAAATATTAATATATTGGAAGGTTACATATGGACACCGGAATGGTTCCGAAGAAGATCGGGGATTTTTGGAGTACCGGGAGGTTACCGGAACCCCCCGTGAAAGTTACTGGGCCTAATGGGCCATAGTGGTGGAGAGGAGGCAGGCCACAGGAGGTGGGGTGCGCCCCCCTTGCCCCAATCCGAATTGGACAAAGGGACGGGGGCGCGCCCCCTCTTTCCTTCACTCTCTCCCTCCTTTCCCCTTTCCCCCTCTCCATTGGAAGGAAAGGGGGCCGAATCCTACTAGGTTTGGAGTCCTAGTCGAACTCCCCCCCCTTGGCGTGCCTCCCCCTTGGCTGGCCTCCTCCTCCCCCTCCTTTATATACGTGGGCAGAGGCACCCCAAAGAGATAACATCAATTGTCTTAGCCGTGTGTGGTGCCCCCCTCCACATTTTACCACCTCAGTCATATTGTCGTAATGCTTAGGCGAAGCCCTGCGCGGATCACATCATCAACACCATGACCACACGGTCGTTGTAAGTGCATCTAGTGCCCCTTAGTGATTTTGGTGTATTGAAGACTTATAGGTTAAGGGACTGATGCGTTTGTGAGTGTACACATGTCTATAAGTCTGTGAGGAGTTTGATATTTACAGATAAAGTGGACCCCTAAAATTGAATGTCTTCAACTGAAGACTTTGGATTTCTGAAGGCTTTCTCAAGACTTTGAAAGTGAAGAAATTGGTGTGACAGTGAAGAATTGATATTCATGCGAGGAATATGAAGCGTGAAGACTTTTTTTTGTAGTTTCATTTTCTCTTTCTTGAGTCATAGGAAACACCATACTGTTAAAGGGGGTCAAGGTAAAACTAAGGAAAAGTTTCCAGGTGATGCTCAACTCAAAATCCTATACCTACCAATCCCTTCGAGTGAAGCCATTGGAAACCTCATACAGTTCAGTCAATTTCTTCAGTGACAGAGACGAAGTTCTTCTGGTCTCTGAGGAATTTGTTCTGACTGGGGAGTTAGGAATTCGCCAGTGTGGATTGCCTACAAGTGAGGAACATGATAGCCCTGAGGAATTTGAGAGATCAAATTTCCGACCGTTGCTGTGCTACGCGACAACTGTCCTAAAATATCTACCCACCTAATGGTCATATCATTGGAGGGCATTTATGTCTTATCATGTCGGGTTGCTCCCTAAGCTATAAATATCCGCCCCCTACAACCACTAGCTGGTTGGCAGCCCCGCGAGAAACTGACACTTATCATTGAGAGCATCCCATCCTCCGAGGAGACTTTGAGCGAAAATCATCAAGTGAGGAAAAACCCAAAACCCCAAACCAAACACCTAAGAACCCAAGTGATTGAGCATCACTGAAGAGATTGTTCCTGTGTGGAACCAATGATTTTTACCTTCGAGGACTGTGCATCCTCCAGACGGTCAGGACTCATGGTCTAGAGCATCCAAGAGGAAATTATGGATCACTGAGTGATCGAGTCTGTGAAGGTTTGGAAGTCACCTGAAGACTTACCACGAGTGATTGGACGAGGTCTGTGTGACCTTAGTTCAAGGATAATATGGTGAGGATTGT
The DNA here is from genome assembly GCF_056163025.1 of Triticum urartu. NCBI lineage: Eukaryota > Viridiplantae > Streptophyta > Magnoliopsida > Poales > Poaceae > Triticum > Triticum urartu. The sequence continues at coordinate 218,323,812 of NC_141874.1, read as the reverse complement.
GTGTCCGGGACTGTGTGTCCTCAGGTTTAAATACCTAGACGCTCCAACCAGACGTACAACTGTCACAGCAGTTGGAAATGGTCTACCAAATCATTGTCTTCACCGAGCTAACTGGTTATATTTCCTCAACCCTCTCACTCCCTCATTACTGTGTTGTGTACTTGATCGCTAATGTCTGAAGACTTTGACTGAAGACTTCCTCAATTTCCTCAGTTCAATTCCTTCAGTCTGTTTGTCTTCAGCCTGCTTATCCTGTGTTTACGCTTTTTGTACTATGTGCTTGTTTTCATTTCTTCATGATGACTGTGCTACTACTCTGTTATGTTTGCACCTGAGTACTTATTATTCCGCTGCAAGTAGTTCTTCGCTTAGGAATTTCCTCACCCTGAAATTCTGATATGTATCCAACGTATCTATAATTTTTGATTGTTCCATGCTATTATATTATCTCTTTTGGATGTTTATGGGCTTTATTATACACTTTTATATTATTTTTGGGACTAACCTATTAACCGGAGGCCCAGCCCAAATTGTTGTTTTCTTGCCTATTTCAGTATTTCGAAGAAAAGGAATATCAAACGGAGTCCAAACGGAATGAAACCTTTGGGAGAGTTATTTTTGGAACGGAAGCAATCCAGGAGACTTGGAGTAGACGTTAGGGAAGCTTCGAGGTGGCCACGAAACAGGGAGGCGCGCCCCCACCCTCGTGGGCCCCTCATGGCTCCCCTGACCAACTTATTTCTCTTATATATATATATATATATCAATATACCCTAAAAACATCGGGGGACACAATAGATCGGGAGTTCCGCCGCCAGAAGCCTCCGTAGCCACTGAAAACCAATCTAGACCCGTTCCGGCACCCTGCCGGAGGGGGGAATCCCTCTCCGGTGGCCATCTTCATTGTCCCGGCGCTCTCCATGATGAGGAGGGAGTAGTTCACCCTCGGGGCTGAGGGTATGTACCAGTAGCTATGTGTTTGATCTCTCTGTCTCGTGTTCTTGAGGTGGTACGTTCTTGACGTATCGTGAGCTTTGCTGTTATAGTTGGATCTTATGATGTTTCTCCCCCTATACTCTCTTGAGATGGATTGAGTTTTCCCTTTGAAGTTATCTTATCGTATTGAGTCTTTAAGGATTTGAGAATACTTGTTGTATGTCTTGCATGTGCTTATCTGTGGTGACAATGGGATATCATGTGATCCACTTGATGTATGTTTTCGTGATCAACTTGCGAGTTCCGTGACCTCGTGAACTTATGCATAGGGGTTGGCACACGTTTTCGTCTTGACTCTCCAGTAGAAACTTTGGGGCACTCTTTGAAGTTCTTTGTGTTGGTTGAATAGATGAATCTGAGATTGTGTGATGCATATCGTATAATCATACCCATGGATACTTGAGGTGACATTGGAGTATCTAGGTGACATTAGGGTTTGGTTGATTTGTGTCTTAAGGTGTTATTATAGTACGAACTCTAGGATAGATTGAACGGAAAGAATAGCTTCGTGTTATTTTACTATGGACTCTTGAATAGATCGACCAGAAAGGATAACTTTGAGGTGGTTTCGTACCCTACCATAATCTCTTCATTTGTTCACCGCTATTAGTGACTTTGGAGTGACTCTTTGTTGCATGTTGAGGGATAGTTATATGATCAAATTATGTTATTATTGTTGAGAGGACTTGCACTAGTGAAAGTATGAACCCTAGGCCTTGTTTCAACGCATTGCAATACCGTTTGTGCTCACTTTTATCATTAGTTACCTTGCTGTTTTTATATTTTCAGATTAGAAAAACCATTATCTACCATCCATATTGCACTTGTATCATCATCTCTTCACCGAACTAGTGCACCTATACAATTTACCATTGTATTGGGTGTGTTGGGGACACAAGAGACTCTTTGTTATTTGGTTGCAGGGTTGTTTGAGAGAGACCATCTTCATCCTACGCCTCCCATGGATTGATAAACCTTAGGTCATCCACTTTGAGGGAAATTTGGCTACTGTCCTACAAACCTCTGCACTTGGAGGCCCAACAACGTCTACAAGAAGAAGGTTGTGTAGTAGATATCAAGCTCTTTTCTGGCGCCGTTGCCGGGGAGGTTAGCACTTGAAGGTATATCTTTAGATCTCGCAATCAAATATTTTAGTTTCTTGTTTTATCGCTAGTTTAGTTTATAAAAGGAAATTACAAAAAAATGGAATTGACTTTGCCTCATACGCTTCATCTTTTTAATATCTTTCGTGAGAATGATGGAAAGGAAAATTGTGCTCAAATGCTAGAAGAAGAAGTCTATAAAATGTTTGGCACTAAATCTTTGAATGATGAGCATGATTGCAATGTTGTTAGTATGAACTCCTTGAATATCCATATTACTAATGATGATTGCACCAATCATGATGAAAATGTCTCTTATAAGCATGTCAACTTTTGTGGAGTGCATAGAGTTTGCAAGTACACACCAAACAGGGAATATAGATTTTGCAAGAGGCATAAGTATTTAGAAACTAAATGGTCGCAAGAAAGGCTAGATGTTTGTGCTGAAAATTTAAAATTTCTTCACCATACTTGTGAACTTTGCAATGAACATGGTCATTTAAATCTCAAATTCAAATTGTTTCATGATCGTATCGTGTCCAAAAATTTTGATGATTTGATTTCCCTTGCACATCATAATTAACTTAGTTTGCTTTTGGGTTATGAAGAAATGAAACGTATAACTAAGCATATTCCAGAATATAACCTTGAGAAATTCCTCGATATTGATCTAGAAGAAATTTTTATGTATTGTGCGGTGAATTGCATTGAAAATCCTTATATTGCCAATTACATAAAGAAAACAAAACAAATATAGGATGAAGAGAATACTAATGAAAGGGAAGAGGCTTCCCAGTATCCTCCTATTATTTCTTATGATGAATCAGGTAACGAAGAGGAGCCTTCTATTCAACCAATCTCATCAATAAGGAGCTCCGAAAAGAGGATTAAACCCACACATAATGTGAAGAAGAAAAAGAAAAGGCGGAGAAGTAAAGGTAAAGATGTATCCCTCCGAAATGATGTTGCCCCTATTACTCATTGTGATGATCATAATTGCTATACCATTGGTGATATCCATACTATTAATGATGAGAGTGATTATGCTTATGATATGAAAAGGCCCAAGCTTGGGGATGCTATGTTTGATGAGAATGACATGTTTGAGAATATATTTGCTGCAATTAATGTTTGTCCCAGGCTTGGGGATGCTATGTTTAATGAAGATGATATATCTAGCCTCCCAAGTTTTGATATGCAAATTTGTTATGATGATAGCATGCCTCCTACTTATGATGATTATATTGATGAAAGTGGGTTTGGAAGAGTGTCAACTTTAGGAAGTAATGATCCCACTATTTTGTAGAATGTTGAATCTTATTGTGATAATTATGAAAGTGGAATTGGAGAGGTCATGACTTTATTTAGTAATGATTCCACTATCTTGGAAGAGGTTTCAATTGATTATGATGAGAACAAAGTTGCTATCTATGATGATTATTGTGATGACACTTATGCTATAAAAAGTAGAGATGATTATATTTATAAAACTTGTCATGATTATCATTACCCTTTTTCTGAACATTACTCCTTTAATGTGGAAACAATTTATAGTATTCGAGTTTCTTATGATACTCCCACTATTCTGATTGAGAAGAATCTTGATTATGTGGAGAGTAGTAAATTTTCTATGCTTGTAGATCATGAAAAGAATGCTTTATGTGATGGTTATATTGTTGAATTCATTCATGATGCTACTTAAAATTATTATGAGGGAGTAACATATGCTTGTAGGAATTACAATAATATCAAGTTTCCTCTCTATGTGCTTAAAGTTTTGAAGTTATGCTTGTTTTGCCTTCCTATGCTAGTTGATTATTGTTCCCATAAGTTGTTTGCTCACAAAATCCCTATGCATAGGAAGTGGGTTAGACTTAAATGTGCTAGTCATATTATTCATGATTCTCTCTTTATATTTCAATTCTTATCTTTTATGTGAGCATCATTGAAATCATCATGCCTAGCTAGAGGCGTTAAATGACAGCGCTTGTTGGGAGGCAACCCAACTTTATTTTTGTTCCTTGCTTTTTGCTTCTGTTTAGTAATAAATAATTTAGCTAGCCTCTGTTATGATTGAGTTTTTATGTTTTAGTTAGTGTTTGTGCCAAGTAGGACCTTTGGGAAGACTTGGGGAAAGTCTTTGCGATCTTGCTGTAAAAAACAGAAACTTTAGCGCTCACGAGAATTACTGCCATTTTTTATTAGAGAGTTCTATTTGGTCAATTATTTTTGCGGATGATTAATAGATAAATTTCTCATGTCCAGAAATTTATTTTAGAATTTATTTTTGCGGATGATTAATAGATAAATTTCTCATGTCCCACTTAGATAGACATCCCTCTAATCCTCTAAGTGATCACGTGATCCAAATCAACTAAACCATGTCCGGTCATCACGTGAGATGGAGTAGTTTCAATGGTGAACATCACTATGTTGATCATATCTATTATATGATTCACGCTCGACCTTTCGGTCTCCAGTGTTCCGAGGCCATATATGTATATGCTAGGCTCGTCAAGTTTAACCTGAGTATTCCGCGTGGGCAAAACTGGCTTGCACCCGTTGTAGATGGACGTAGAGCTTATCACACCCAATCATCACGTGGTGTCTGGGCACGACGAACTTTGGCAACGGTGCATACTCAGGGAGAACACTTTTATCTTGAAATTTAGTGAGAGATCATCTTATAATGCTACCGTCAATCAAAGCAAGATAAGATGCATAAAAGATAAACATCACATGCAATCAATATAAGTGATATGATATGGTCATCATCTTGTGCTTGTGATCTCCATCTCTGAAGCATCATCATGATCACCATCATCACCGGCGCGACACCTTGATCACCATCGTAGCATCGTTGTCGTCTCGCCAATCTTATGCTTCCACGACTATCGCTACCGCTTAGTGATAAAGTAAAGCATTACAGCGCAATTGCATTGCATACAACAAAGCGACAACCATATGGCTCCTGCCAGTTGCCGATAACTCGGTTACAAAAACATGATCATCTCATACAATAAAATTTAGCATCATGTCCTGACCATATCACATCACAACATGCCCTGCAAAAACAAGTTAGACGTCCTCTACTTTGTTGTTGCAAGTTTTACGTGGCTGCTATGGGCTTAAGCAAGAACTAATCTTACCTACGCATCAAAACCACAATGATAGTTTGTCAAGTTGGTGCTGTTTTAACCTTCGCAAGGACCGGGCATAGCCACACTCGGTTCAACTAAAGTTGGAGAAACTGACACCCGCTAGCCACCTTTGTGCAAAGCACGTCGGGAGAACCGGTCTCGCTTAAGCGTACGCGTAATGTCGGTCCGGGCCGCTTCGTCCAACAATACCGCCGAACCAAAGTATGACATGCTGGTAAGCAGTATGACTTATATCGCCCACAACTCACTTGTGTTCTACTCGTGCATATAACATCAACACATAAAACCTAGGCTCTGATACCACTGTTGGGGAATGTAGTAATTTCAAAAAAAATCCTACGCACACGCAAGATCATGGTGATGCATAGCAACGAGGGGAGAGTGTGGTCTATGTACCCTTGTAGACCGACAGCGGAAGCGTTATATCAACGCGGTTGATGTAGTCGTACGTCTTCACGATTCGACCGATCCAAGCACCGAAACTACGGCACCTCCGAGTTTTAGCACACGTTAGCTCGATGACGATCCTCGGACTCCGATCCAGCAAAGTGTTGGGGAAAAGTTCCGTCAGCACGACGGCATGGTGACGATCTTGATGTTCAACTGTCGCAGGGCTTCGCCTAAGCACCACTACAATATTGTCGAGGATTATGGTGGAAGGGGGCACCGCACACGGCTAAGAAAACGATCACGTGGATCAACTTGTGTGTCTAGGGGTGCCTCCTGCCTCCGTATATAAAGGAGCCAAGGGGGGGTGCGGCCGGCCCTAGTAGGAGGCGCGCAGGAGGAGTCCTACTCCTACCAGGAGTAGGACTCCCGTCCCTTTCCTTGTCCAAGTAGGAGAGGGGGAACGAAGGGAGAGAAGATAGGAAGGAAAGGGGGGGCGCCGCCCCTCCCTCCTTGTCCAATTCGGACTAGGGGGAGAGGGGGCGCGCGGCCTGCCCTGGCTGCCTCTCCTCTTCTCCACTTTAGGCCCATGAGGACTATTAACCCCCCGGGGGGTCCCGGTAACCCCCCGGTACTCCGGTTTTATCCGAAACTTCCCCGGAACACATCTGGTGTCCGAATATAGCCGTCCAATATATCAATCTTTATGTCTCGACCATTTCGAGACTCCTCGTTATGTCCATGATCATATCCGGGACTCCGAACTAACTTCAGTACATCAAAACTCATAAACTCATAATATAACTGTCATCGAAACCTTAAGCGTGCGGACCCTACGGGTTCGAGAACAATGTAGACATGACCGAGACACGTCTCCGGTCAATAACCAATAGCGGAACCTAGATGCTCATAATGGCTCCCACATATTCTATGAAGATCTTTTATCGGTCAGACCGCATAACAACATACGTTGTTCCCTTTGTCATCGGTATGTTACTTTCCCGAGATTCGATCGTCGGTATCTCAATACCTAGTTCAATCTCGTTACCGGCAAGTCTCTTTACTCGTTTCGTAATACATCATCTCGCAACTAACTCATTAGTTGCATTGCTTGCCAGGCTTAGGTGATGTGCATTACCGAGAGGGCCCAGAGATACCTCTCCGACAATCGGAGTGACAAATCCTAATCTCGAAATACGCCAACCAAACATCTACCTTTGGAGACACCTCTAGAGTACCTTTATAATCACCCAGTTACATTGTGACATTTGGTAGCACACAAAGTGTTCCTCCGGCAAACGGGAGTTGCATAATCTCATAGTCATAGGAACATGTATAAGTCATGAAGAAAGCAATAGCAACATACTAAACGATCGGGTGCTAAGCTAATGGAATGGGTCATGTCAATCACATCATTCTCCTAATGATGTGATACTGTTAATCAAATGGCAACACATGTCTATGGTTAGGAAACATAACCATCTTCGATCAACGAGCTAGTCAAGTAGAGGCATACTAGTGACGTTTAGTTTGTCTATGTATTCACACAAGTATTATGTTTCCGGTTAATACAATTCTAGCATGAATAATAAACATATATTGTCGGTGTCAAAACCGGCGGATCTCGGGTAGGGGGTCCCGAACTGTGCGTCAAGGCCGGATGGTAACAGGAGACAAGGGACACGATGTTTTTACCCAGGTTCGGGCCCTCTCGATGGAGGTAATACCCTACTCCTGCTTGATTAATATTGATGATATGGGTAATACAAGAGTAGTTCTACCATGAGATCAAGGAGGCTAAACCCTAGAAGCTAGCCTATGGTATGATTGTTGTATATGGAGTTGATGTCCTACGGACTACAACCCTCCGGTTTATATAGACACCGGATAGGGTTAGGGTTACACAGAGTCGGTTACAATGGTAGGAGATCTTGAATATGCGCATCGCCAAGCTTGCCTTCCACGCCAAGGAAAGTCCCATCCGGACACGGGACGAAGTCTTCAATCTTGTATCTTCATAGTCCAGGAGTCCAGCTACCCGAACACCCCCTAATCCAGGACTCCTTCAGTAGCCCCCGAACCAGGCTTCAATGACGATGAGTCCGGCGCGCAGATTGTTTGGCATTGCAAGGCGGGTTCTTCTCCAAATCATGTGTACATGTAGGAATAATGTCCGATTTTTGTAATGTAGTGCCCCTCGGCTTCCACGCCCAATAATGGCCATCTTCCACATGTCAAACGAATGCGAAAAGCCGGGGCGTTTTTACATCCACACGCCTAGCCGTATAAACGAGCCGCCTATTTAACGGGATGGCGATTTAGGTCCAAACCACATCTTCTCCTCTCCACGAGTTATCATCAGAGCGCTTCCAGCAAAGGTCCGTTCCTACATGACCAGCCGTCGCAGCTCCTCTCGTCGCCCCTCCGGTCCCAAACCCGGGGACTGGGAGAGTTGCACCATCCCGCATAGCGAGTTAGTGTCGCTTCAGGCCAAGGGATTTCTCCCTCAGGCATACATGGTCCCGGTCCGAGCCGGTCTCACCACCTATAATGGAGGAAAACAAGCGGAGAGCACCCCAAATCCTTCTAAAGGAGAGCGGGTGTGCCTCGTCCCCTATCTAATAAGGGGACTTGGATTTCCAATTCATCCATTTCTCCACGGGCTTCTGGAGTTCTACGGCCTCCAGCTGCACAATCTCACGCCTGCCTCCGTATTACATATTGCGGGTTTTGTCGCCCTTTGCGAGCTATTTTTAGGCGTTGAGGCTCATTTCATGCGGTGGAAGAGGTTATTCTGCCTGGTGCCCCGTTCTCAAGAGGGGTCTATATACCAAGTGGGCGGAGCCGAAGTATGGCGCATCGCCGGGACCGGATACCTATCCGGAACCCTAAATAAGGCGTCCGAGGACTGGCCTTTGGAATGGTTTTACATAGATGATGTCCCGCTACCGGACCCTATCCGGGTCGGTCTCCCTGAGTTCAACAGTGCTCCATTGAAGAAACGCTTGAGCTGGCGTCCGCGGAGCTCCCAGAGAGAAAGCGACAGAGACGTCCTTTACCTGATGGGCCGGATAAGACTGTTGGCTCATTCCGGACTAACCATGATTGGAGTCATGGCCGCATGCATTATGCGGGGGGTGCAGCCGCTTCAATATAGAGGCCACCCCATGTGGGATTTCAACGGGGAGGATGACGCCACCCGTTACGGTCGTAAGGGGCCGGCCTCAGCCGCCGCCCTAGTAAAGATCTTATCCTCTTTGTACAAGGGAGAAAAGGAGGAATTCCTCCGCGTCAATCCGCGGGCCGGATTTACTATGTACGATCCTCCAAGTTGGGTAAGTGAACAATTGCGCTTGCCCGTTTGTTTTGTACTCCCACGGTTAGATATGTAGTCTAACGACTTCAATGCAGGAACTGCGACAGGAGGTAAAGGATATAAACAGCCGCCCTCCACAGCCCGAGGACCCAGAACGGTCCCTCGATCCGGACTCCGAAGAGGATCCGGACATATCGGTGGAGCTTATCGACGAGGTGTTCCATCAGCTAAGCAAGGACAATACCTTGGTAGCCATTACGGCTGATTACCCAGGGTTAATCCCGGCCTCCCAGGTGACAGAAACCGGAGTCTCATTCCCTTGAGAGAGATTCCATTCTCACGTATTCCAGTGTTTCTGACGACAACCGTGTTTTGCAGGGGAGATTTCCAAGGCGGGAGGCCGAACCTGCAGCGGCTAGCCAACGAGGGGCCGCAGGGCCCCGTGGGGCAAAAAATAATGTAGTCCGGACTGAGATGCCGGCGCAAAGGTATAGCGCACCCTCTGTTTCCCTGGTGTTATTCTGTCAGGGCATATTAACGTTCGTGCTATCTTCAGAATGAAGAGACCTCGCCGGACTACATCCGGAGAGGTTGCCAATTGCGCCTCCACCAGCCAGGCTCCAACGTCTAGCCAGGAAGCGGAGGCGAGCACAAGGCGCGCATCGGACGCTCCTCCGTCAGAGGATGCGGATAGGCTGTCTGCCACAATTTCTGAAGTGGAGAGTGCCATGAACCACAGGCGTCGCCGGACAGTTCTACGCGACGCTTGTTTCTCCCAAGAGGCTTTAGATGCCTTTAATTTGGGAGATGCGTACCTCCGTGCCGCTCAAAATGGTTTAGCCAGAGCCACGGAGCAGTATGTAAAAGACATACGGGTAAGAAAATTTTGGTCAAATATATATATACCAGTAGCCCCCGAGACTTGAAACAGTTAGAGCAACTGATTTAAGGATCATTTAATATGCAGGTTCTTACAAAGAAGAATACCGTACTGTCCCATGAGCTGGAAAAGTGCAAGGCCCAACTAGAGGCCGCACTAGCCGCAGCAGGGGAGCCCAAAGAGACCCCCTCAGGTAAGATACACTTCGAGAGATTAGTATTGTGCGGTGTGGGTGCAAATCTGACAAATCATATTGCAGATGGCGCCGGACTCGATCCGGAAAAGCAACAACTCTTACGCCAGCTAAAGGCCGGTGAGAGTACGTTGAAAAAGGTGAGGCGAGAGAAGAATGATCTTCAGGATGCCAACACCAAGCTAGACGTCGAACTTAAAGATGTTCGTGGCCAGCTGTCGGACTCCACGAAGGAGAATCAGCGGCTTCGACGCGGCATATTTAGTAAGTGCTTGAACGAACTTTGAAAAAAGAGTTCGGCGAGGAAGTCGACTAACAGAGTAATGTCTGTAGGTATGCTCACAGGTCGTCCTGCAGAGGAGATGCCCGGTTCTACGGGTGACCTTCTTCCCGAATTCTTAAAACTGCACGAGCGAATTCGGCAGGCGATGCGAGGCGTTGCCCAAGCCTTATGGCCTACCCACTCCATGCCCGAGGGCCTTGGAGAGCCTGCGGAGAAGCTGAAGGGAGCTCGGCGGCGCTTCCGGTTGTGGAAGATATCGGCCTGCCGACAAGGCGCTAGGGAGGCCTGGGCCATGGTGAAGACCCATTTTACGAAGTCTGACCCAAACCACATGGCCGAAGTCGGACTAGTGGGGCCTGGCGGGAAGGAGATCCCTGTAAGCTTAGTATACGGCCAAGTAGAGTTGGCCGCGAAGTATTCCCAGCAGGACTGTAAATTAGGCAGCCTGTTAGATGGTATAGAAGAGGAATACAATCAGTCAGAATGACTATGTAATTTTTAATTGACATGTGTAATGCCTTCTAGCCCGATTGTAGATCATTTGTCGTTGCCGACCTTTTCGCTTCAACCTCGGGACCTGACGGTCCGGAGTGTGTCCGAATACCATAGCGGTTATATAAGAACCGGGGTATGCGTGGAGACCAGGCGTAGGGGTCATTAGTGCTTTATCAGACAAGTGCCCAACTAGTTATGTTATATTACATGGTTAGTAAGAAACATCTTCCAGAGAGAATAGTTCCGTTAGGGGTTCCTTTCGCTGGGAGGCATGCCCTAAAGTGCATGTCCGGACTGCGTGAAAAGACACAGAAAAAAGCATCTGGGGGCGCAAAAAATGAGTAAAAAGATCATCTTTTATTTCACTGATCGAATATTCCCTTAAGAACGCTAGCTTTCGGCTTCACCCAGTCTGAGGTACACATCCGGCTGACCCGGCAGTAACAATCACAGAGGTGCTCCCTTTACCGCCTAGCCAAACAATCGGGAACGTAGGGGTACGCACAGGAGCCAGGCAACCCAGCTTGGCCAAAACTTAAGTCATATCGATGCATATAATGGTGAAGAAAAAGGTACATGCGGAAGTTTGACGCATGTGTTGGGCGTGAAGCCCGTATAAATAAGCTTCTGTTAAAGAAGCCCCCAGGTTTAATGAGCGCGAGTGGCGCGTCACTAGATGAGCCTTTAAGGGCTATAAAAGAAAAGAGGGGAAGGAGAGAAATGTAAGACAGAAAAATGCAAAAAATGGACAGAGGAAGGAGACGAACACAGAGTCCGGCGCTAGGCATAGAATCTTCGGAGACGGGTGGTGTTCCACGGGTTCGGGTCGAGTCGGTTATCCGACGCATCTCGCAGGCGGTACGCCCCACCAGTCAGGACTTGGTCGATTATGAATGGACCTTCCCACTTGGGCTTGAGTTTGTCCTTTTTCTTATCCGGCAGTCGTAGAACTAGTTCGCCAACATTGTAATTTTTGGCCCGTACTTCTCTGCTTTGATATCTTCGGGCCTGCTGTTGATAAAATGCGGAACGGGCTTTTGCCACGTCACGCTCCTCCTCCAAGGCGTCCAAGTTGTCTTGCCGATCGAGCTCGGCTTCTCTTTCTTCATACATGCGCACTCTAGGTGAGTCATGAATTATGTCGCAGGGCAGAACTGCCTCTGCGCCGTACACCATAAAAAATGGTGTGTATCCGGTGGTGCGATTTGGCGTGGTCCGCAGCCCCCATAGCACGGAGTCGAGCTCCTCTACCCAGTGTGTATTAGATTCCTTGAGGGACCGCACCAGTCTGGGTTTAATGCCGCTCATGATAAGACCATTTGCACGTTCGACCTGGTCATTGGTTTGTGCGTGATAGACGGAAGCATAATCGAGCTTGATGCCCATGTTTTTGCACCAGAGTTTTACCTCGTCGGCGGTAAAGTTTGTACCGTTATCGGTTATGATGCTATGGGGGACGCCATAACGGTGTACAACCCTGGATATGAAGTCTATCACAGGTTCGGATTCGGCCGTTTTAACAGGCTTGGGTTCTATCCATTTGGTGAACTTATCCACCATGACCAGTAAGTATTTTTTCCTATGGGTCCCACCTTTAAGGGGTCCGACCATGTCAAGCCCCCAGACCGCAAAAGGCCAGGTGATGGGTATAGTTTGGAGTGCGGTGGGTGGCATATGGCTTTGGTTGGCAAAAAGTTGGCAACCAGCGCATCGTTGGACTAGGTCCTGAGCGTCTGCCCAGGCCGTCGGCCAATAAAAGCCTGTACGGAAAGCCTTGCTAACAAGGGACCGAGCAACGGCATGGTGACCACCGAGTCCGGCATGGATTTCAGCCAGAAGGTTCCGCCCTTCCTCTTCGGAGATGCACCTTTGAAGGACTCCGGTAGTGCTTTTCTTATAAAGCTCTCCCTCATGGACTCTATAGGCTTTAGATCGCCGCACTATGCAGCGGGCCTCGTTTTGGTCCTCCGGGAGTTCCTGCCTAGTAAGGTAGGCTAGGAATGGTTCTGTCCACGGGGCGATGACCGCCATTATTACGTGGGCTGAAGGTGTAATTTCATTGGCAGAGCCTCCAATTATGTCAGATTGTTCGGCGTCGAGTGGTGCGGCTGGGTCCGGGCTGTCATTTGCGGGTTCCCCCTCCCATGCTACGGATGGCTTGAACAATCTTTCCAAAAAGATGTTGGGGGGGACTGCATCGCGTTTTGCTCCGATGCGTGCCAGGACGTCCGCTGCTCGATTGTTTTCTCGGGCTATATGGTGAAACTCCAGCCCTTCGAACCGAGCTGACATTTTTAGGACGGCGTTGCGGTAAGCTGCCATTTTTGGGTCCCTGGCGTCGAAGTCTCCATTTATTTGGGATATCGCGAGGTTTGAATCCTCGCGTACCTCTAGGCGCTGGATACCCATGGATACTGCTATCCGGAGACCATGTAGGAGGGCCTCATATTCGGCTGCATTGTTGGAATCCATGTACATGATCTGGAGCACGTATTGGACTGTGTCTCCTATGGGGGACGTCAGGACGACGCCAGCCCCTAGTCCGGCCAACATTTTGGAGCCGTCGAAATGCATAATCCAGTTTGAATATGTGTCGTACTCTTTAGGGAGCTCGGCCTCCGTCCATTCTGCGACGAAGTCGGCCAAAACTTGTGATTTAATAGCTCGCCGTGGCATATAGGTTATATCGAACGGGAGAAGCTCGATGGCCCATTTTGCAATCCGGCCCGTTGCATCGCGGTTGTTGATAATATCGTTGAGTGGTACTTCTGAGGCTACTATTATGGAACACTCTTGAAAGTAGTGTCGTAGCTTCCGGATGCCATGAATACCGCGTATGCAATCTTTTGATAATGCGGGTACCGTGATTTGCATGGAGTGAGGACAGTGGACACGTAGTAGACCTTTGAAGGGGGAATTTGTGTCCATTCGTTTCCCGCTCGACAACAAGCACTGCGCTGACAACTTGATGTGTTGCTGCAATGTACAATAACATTGGTTCGCCGGTGTTCGGCGCGGCCAGGACTGGGTTTGTTGCCAATATGGCTTTTATTTCATCGAGTCCGGCCGTGGCGGCATCCGTCCACTCGAAGTGTTCGGTGCACCGAAGGAGGCGATAGAGGGGTAGTGCCTTTTCTCCCAAGCGGGAGATGAAGCGGCTTAAAGCCGCCACGCATCCGGTTAATTTTTGTATTTGTTTGAGGTCCTTTGGGATATCCAATTGTGGCAAAGCTCGGATCTTGGCTGGATTTGCTTCAATTCCTCTACCGGATACAATGAAGCCCAAGAGCTTTCCGGCTGGAATGCCGAAGACGCATTTTTTCGGGTTGAGCTTGATGTCATATTTTCGGAGGTTATCGAATGTAAGCCTCAAGTCGTCTACTAGAGATTCGACATGTCTTGATTTGACGACCACATCATCCACATACGCCTCCACTGTTTTGCCGATCTGGTTTGCCAGACATGTCTGGATCATGCGCTGATATGTTGCGCCGGCATTTTTCAGCCCGAAGGGCATTGTGTTGAAGCAGAATGGGCCGTATGGTGTGATGAATGCTATTGCGGCTTGGTCTGATTCTGCCATCTTGATTTGATGGTAACCGGAGTATGCGTCGAGGAAACACAACGAATCGTGTCCTGCGGTGGCATCGATAATTTGATCGATACGGGGGAGGGGGAAGGGATCCTTTGGGCAAGCCTTGTTAAGGTCTTTAAAATCGACACACAGGCGCCAGGATTTGTCCTTCTTTGGTACCATCACCAGGTTTGCTAGCCAGTCTGGATGTTTTATGTCTCTAATGAATCCGGCCTCCAATAGCTTGGCTAGCTCCTCTCCTATAGCCTGTCTCTTGGGTTCGGAAAAACGCCGAAGGGCTTGTTTGACAGGTTTGAATCCTTTTAGGATATTTAAGCTGTGTTCGGCCAGCCTGCGTGGGATCCCTGGCATGTCTGAAGGGTGCCAGGCGAAAATGTCCCAGTTCTCTCGTAGGAACTCTCGCAGTGCGACGTCTACATCAGGGTTCAGTCGTGCCCCGATGGAAGCTGTTTTTTTGGGGTCCATTGGATGGACCTGGAATTTGACTATTTCGTCAGCTGGCTTGAAGGATGTGGATTTGGATCTCTTGTCGAGTATCACATCATCCCTGTTAACCGTGGAGCGCAGCGCAGTCAGTTCCTCGGCCGCTAAGGCTTCGGATAGTGCCTCAAGGGCTAATGCGGCCGTCTTGTTTTCGGCGCGGAGTGCTATGTCCAGATCACTAGCTAGAGTGATAATTCCGTTCGGCCCGGGCATCTTAAGCTTCATGTACCCGTAATGGGCTATTGCTTGGAAGATTGTGAATGCTTCCCGCCCTAGTAAAGCGTGATATCCGCTTTTGAACGGGGCCACCTGAAATGTGACTTCTTCGGACCTGTAATTATCCGGCGTGCCGAACACCACATCTAGTGTGATTTTTCCTGTGCAGCGTGCTTCCCGACTGGGGATTATTCCTCTAAAGGTTGTGCTGCTTCGCTCGATGCGGTTCTAGTCTATTTCCATTTTTTGAAGGGTTTCCTCATAAATGAGGTTCAGTCCGCTGCCTCCATCCATGAGCACCTTGGTGAGGCGAAAGCCGTCCACTATGGGACTGAGGACCAATGCGGCTGGTGCTCGGGCTGTTCGGAATCTAGGTTCATCGCTTGCATTGAGGCTAATAGCAGTGTCGCTCCATGGATTTATTGTTGCAACTTGATAGACTTCGGCGAGGCTGCGGAGTGTTCTTTTTCGCATATTGTTTGATGCGAAAGTCTCGAAGACTGTGAGAACGGTACTGGTGTCCTCGGGCTGGCTTTCTGCGGCCTCCAGAATTAAGAGGTCCTCGCCAATTTTGGCCACCTGCCGGAGTATCCAACATGCTCTAAGGCTGTGTGTTGGTGTGGCGTCCTCTGTACTGTGAATTCTACAGGGTCCATCAAGCCACCTTTCCAGTACGGTTCCATGCCCTGTAGAGGGTTTTGGCTTTTTGGTGTTTATCCCGGGTGTCCTATGATGATGCACCCTCTTAGTCCGGACGGGATTACTATTCAAGGCCGGATTATCCCAAAATTTTATTTCGGTTTTCCATGCACTTTCCATCGCACAGTATTTTTGTACTATGGATGCCAAGTCAGCGAAGCGTGTAATATCATGACGACTTACGGCGTTAAGGATTCCCTCGTCCGTGCAATTACTGCACAAAATTGAGATTGCGTCTCCCTCGCGGAAATCCTTTATCCTGTTCATAACCAGGAGGAATCTGACCCAGTAATGATGTACTGTTTCCTCGGGCCTCTGCCTGATTTGGGAGAGATCGCATATGTTCGGGTGGGTGGGTGTCGTTGGATCTGAAACCTCACCCAATCCAAGATTCGGAGGCCGAAGAGTTTCCGAACTCTGAAGTTCGGATTCTTGGATGTTGTCCAATGAATCTAGCCCGTTGCCTGATCCTAAGCTCAGGTCTTGAGTTACATCCTCCCCTCTGCGGGTATCCGGCTTGGAGGGGTCGGGAATTCGGACGTAGCTAGTCCTTAAAATAGATGAAGGGTCGCCGCACTGCGCCTCTACCACGGCAACGTGGTGGGTGACTTGGGGAGAGTTAATTTCTCTTAGATCGGGTTTAAGCCCAACCTGGTCGTAATCCGTAGCGACCCCCAGGGCGGCGATGCGATCCAAGAGCTCGTTTACGGAAGAGAGCTCCATTGGATCTAGCTTCTCGACGAGCTCCGAGCTGACGTGTAGGTTTCTTTTGATGACCCGAGAGGTCACCGTCGGCGCAACAGCCGAACAGGCGGTCATGAGGAAACCACCTAGCCGGAGAGTTTGGCTGACAGCCAAGGCTCCCTTAGCAACGGCGCCATCTTTAAAGACGGGAGGAGGCATCCTTCCTGATTGCGACGGCACAGAGGAACTCTCAATGAAAGCACCAATGTCGGTGTCAAAACCGGCGGATCTCGGGTAGGGGGTCCCGAACTGTGCGTCAAGGCCGGATGGTAACAGGAGACAAGGGACACGATGTTTTTACCCAGGTTCGGGCCCTCTTGATGGAGGTAATACCCTACTCCTGCTTGATTAATATTGATGATATGGGTAATACAAGAGTAGATCTACCACGAGATCAAGGAGGCTAAACCCTAGAAGCTAGCCTATGGTATGATTGTTGTATATGGAGTTGATGTCCTACGGACTACAACCCTCCGGTTTATATAGACACCGGATAGGGTTAGGGTTACACAGAGTCGGTTACAATGGTAGGAGATCTTGAATATCCGCATCGCCAAGCTTGCCTTCCACGCCAAGGAAAGTCCCATCCGGACACGGGACGAAGTCTTCAATCTTGTATCTTCATAGTCCAGGAGTCCGGATGAAGGTATAGTCCGGCTACCCGAACACCCCCTAATCCAGGACTCCCTCATTTATGATGATATAAGGAAATAAATAATAGCTTTATTATTGCCTCTAGGGCATATTTCCTTCAAGAACAACTTCGGGCAGCACTCTGATTGAAAAGAAAAGGAATTTAGTAAGAACTTGATAAGATGAGAAGATACTTGATGAAATCGCAATACACTGCCTCCATAACTATTGAATGAATGGAACAAGGGGTAAGAAAGATCTCGGACAGCACTCCGGTGTAAAAGAGATGAAAAACTTGATAAAATGAAAGAGCTTGAGCAAAAGGGGCACAACACTCTGGTTAAAAGGATAAGCATGAAATGAACATGATATTTGAGAAAACGAGATGATGGGTTGAGGAGAGCAACATCATAATGCCTTCGGAACGGAGGAATAGAAGATAGATAATTGAAATAGGAGAAATGAGGAGAAAATGCCAACTTCTGCCAAAAGAGCTTGAGAAGGCATCCTTAGGAGAAGGGTCGAACGGAGTTGTCGGAAAACCAACAACGAAAATAATAAGCTTGAAATGGTCTTATGGAATACATGTCAAATTATGAGGTGACAAACTGCCACTCACGGGAAAAGAATTGGATTGGTATGACCGATGAGACGAGAGAATTATTTCACTAGGAGGATAGATGAAGAACTTGGATCATATATTATCACCATTAATAGAAAAATCCTTAGGGAAAGATTTAGGTGAAATATAACCCAAGATAACTCAAATGACGAGATTGATGGATTTAAAATATCTCATTCTTAACAATATGTGAATCATGAAGCATGAACTCAAATTATCAAGAATGACTTTATACCACCTCCAATTATACAGAAGAAAGAATTGCACTCCGGATTGCAAGATGAAGAAAAACTTGAGCTTCTTAGCAAAGAATGTCGATGAACACTTCGAGAAGGAATTAAATCCTTGATGAATCCATCATGTAGAACCTTCATGAATAACTCCGGTAATAAAAGAATGATCCAAAATAACTGAATGATGAAAAGAATAAGATTGAAGCCTCGCAATGATTTAGATAGAGATCTCTGTGATAATATAATTGAAAGAGGTTGGAACTCCGGGAAAAAGAGAAGATGAAACAAATGAAACCGAGAATTTGAAGGGCCTCCGAAATAAAGAATTAATCATTAGGATGAAACAAGAATAAGAATTACATTATGATGTCCTTCATCAATTAAATTGATGATAAACAATGAATTTGGCACACTACTTATCCCCGTAAAAAGGATTAAGATAGATATAGAATAACTTGAGAACGTCTTCAACAAGTTACCGGTAGGATTGGGAAGAACAAATGAATATATACGATAACGAATGACGAGAACTCTTGCACGAACCACCGTTAGGATTGGCAACGAATAACTAGATGTTATAGCAAGGAAGAAAAATCCTGAATAGCCACCGTAAGAATTGGAAATGACCGAAGGGAAGATAAAGAAACATCGGGAAGAATTAAGCAAATGAACGAAGATGCTTGAGAGAATTTAGATACATGAGAATGAAGAGATCACGAGCTGATAAGAGAATACTTGAATGATGCACCGGTAAGATTTGGAGAACCACAGTTGAAAGCTGAGAATGAATAAATCTTAGATCATGGGCTCCGGATGATCAAACTGAGAAGACTCTTGAATTTGCTCCGGATGGGTGAAAAGAATTATCATGAACGAAAACAATTATGAGAGGATGGCAGAGAATGGGGCAATATTTAAAAGAAACTCTTCTTCGGTCTTCAAATGTAGAGAATGACGACGAGGAACACCACGAAATAGTTGAGATACTTCGGGATGAAAATTAGCAAGGTTGAACCAATGATGAAAAGAATTTGAAAGATCTTGGAGGAAGACATATGACTAATGACAATTCATTTTTACGTCAAACTTTTAGGATTTGAGAATAGCTCCAGTGAAAATTGGAAGAGTCAGGTAAGATCCTGGGAAAAAAACCTATGGGTTAGGGCCCACTCAAGAGAAAACACCGTTAGAAAGATTACTAGAAGAGGAGATTGCACCGGTTGATTTAAATGGCTTGAAAGAGATAACATCCTCGAAAGAGTTTGAATGAATGCAGAGTGGAAACACGAATCTTCTGAGATATCTTCGGCACTCCGAAACAAATGAATAGCGAGGAGTAGATGATTAAGAGGTGCACCGGTATGAGAAGGTATTGAAATGAGGAAAAGATATGACCAAGAAAGCTTGTATTGGATCCTCCGGAGATGGAAAGAATGAAGAATGATGAACTAGTAGAACTTTTTCTTGAGAACCACCGGGTAAGAATATTGACGGAAAAGAATGGAGAGACTTCACATGAATAAAAGGATACTTGATTAAGAAATCCGAGTCCTTGAGGAAAAAGGGTGGGTGGGCGGGAAAAACAAAGGCAACTTGGAGAGGGATGAAACAAACACCGTTGAGAAGAACTGATACTTGATCTTGCGAATGTTGAAGTGATTGGATCCACTTGAAGAGAAACACGCCAGTGAAAAAGGATTGACATGAACATCTCGATTATCAAGAAGGATTAGTATTCACATCGGAGTATGAGAACACCATTTGGGAAGGTATGGAATCAACATTTGCCTTCGAAGAAACTCGAATACCACAACTCAAAACAAAACAAAGGATTGGCTTGCAAAATAAGCGGGAACAAACATATGATAGAGATTTCGTCCGAAGTTTTCGTGGTGGGGCCTACACGGGCTCGATCGTACAACACCATCATGTACAAGGCAGTGCACATGACATACGAAGCGTCCCCGAGTCGGCATAGCCAAGGACTCTTTAAGACACGACGAGACCACTGTAAAACCAACCGTGAATAGGCGGACCACTATACGTCGAACCCCAATTTCATATCATACATCTATCAGAAAGATATCCTAAGAGCTACTTGAATCCCCACTTATAAACTCCCGAAATTTTCCGGTTATGCAATCAGGTGTTGGGGATACAGGGGAAGCATAATATCTCACCCAAAACTAGCAATTCCTACATCCAGCTGTATCCATCCTTCAACACATAACCAAGAAACCTTCGGAAATCGTCTACCTCAACCTTCGAAAAGCATCCGTTATACGAGTTATGGCAATACTCCCGAACTCCCGCCCCAGTACTGGGTGGCGTCGAGGTTATCTCACCAACAACTACATAAAGAGATTTTCAATGTCGGCGAAACTAAACTCAGGTATTCCAGAACTGCAACGATAAAATTGTGACGACAACACCTCGGAGCTCAACTCCCCGTGACACTGGCACAACCCCTAAATGACAGGAGGCACCAAGAACAATGTTCTCGTCACAAATCGATCGGAACGATTCCAAGATACCTGCGTGATCCTAAAATTTTTTTAGTGAAATTTGAGAAGAGAAGAGTCAAAACTCTACGTCAGGATGCCTTAGCAGAGCGATGAAGGGACTGGGGAGTTAAAATAAGTCCTAACTCTCCGATATATATAATTCCTAAAAGACTCAAAACATTTTTCTAGACTCAACAACGCCAGCTATTCGATCAAGCAGGGGGCTCCTAAGGTCGGGGAAGGCTCTGATTACCAACTTGTAACGCCCTCGATGCGGCTATATCTCCCACGTGTCAAAGCACGACTTAGAGGCATAACCACATTGAAAGCAATGTCACAAGTGAGGTAATCTTCACAAAGAACCCATGTAATACAATAGGGGAAAAGATACATAGTTGGCTTACAATCGCCACTTCACACAATTACATGAATAAAGCATTACATCAACCAGATACAATCAAGGTCCGACTACGGAACCAAAATAAAAGAAGAACCCCAAATTCGACAAGGTCCCCGATCGACCCCAACTAGGCTCCACTATTGATCAACTAGAATGAAACAACACAAAGGACAAGATGTTCATCGAGCTCCTCCTGAGCTTGGTTGCGTCATCTGCACGGTCTCATCGGCACCTGCAAGCTGGTTTTGGAAGTAAACTGTGAGCCACGGGGACTCAGCAATCTCGCACCCTCGCGATCAAGACTATTTAAGCTTATGGGTAAGGTAAAAGGTATGAGGTGGAGCTGCAGCAAGCGACTAGCATATATGGTGGCTAACATATGCAAATGAGTGCGAGAAGAGAAGGCCAAGCACGATCGAGAAACTATGATCAAGAAGTGATCCTAGAACAACCTACGTCAAGCATAACTCCAACACCGTGTTCACTTCCCGGACTCCGCCGGAAAGAGACCATCATGGTTACACACGCGGTTGATGCATTTTAATTAAGGTCAACTTCAGGTTTTCTACAACCGGACGTTAACAAATTCCCATCTGCCCATAACCGCGGGCACGACTTTCGAAAGTTCAAATCCCTGCAGGGGTGTCCCAACTTAGCCCATGACAAGCTCTCACGGTCAATGAAGGATATGCCTTCTCCCGAGCCATTCCGATCAGACACGGTATCCCGGTTCTACAAGACATTTCGACAAAGACAAAACAAGTCTAGCAACACCGCCCGAATGTGCCGACAAATCCCGATAGGAGCTGCACATATCTCGTTCTCAGGGCACACTCAGATGAGACATCCTATGAGTAAAACCAAACCTCAAGTTGCCCCGAGGTGGCCCGCAGTCTGCTCGGTCGGACCAACACTCAAAGGAGCACTGGCCCAGGGGGGGTAAAATAATGATGACCCTTGAGAGAGCGACTCCCAAGGGAAAAGTAGGAGGTGGTGAGGAAAATGGTAAAACCAAGGTTGGGCATTGCTGGAGGAGTTTTATTCAAGGCGAACTGTCAAGGGGTTCCCATTATTACCCAACCGCGTAAGGAACACAAAATCCGGGAACATAACACCGATATGACGGAAACTAGGGGTGCAAGGGTGGAACAAAACACCAGGCATAAGGCCGAGCCTTCCACCCTTTACCAAGTATATAGATGCATTAATTAAATAAGATATATTGTGATATCCCAACAAGTAAACATGTTCCAAACAAGGAACAACATCTCCATGTTCCAACAAGGAACAAACTTCAATCTTCACCTGCAACTAACAACGCTATAAGAGGGGCTGAGCAGAGCGGTAACATAGCCAAACAACGGTTTGCTAGGACAAGGTAGGTTAGAGGCTTGGTTCACAATATGGGAGGAATGATAAGCAAGTGGTAGGTATCGCAGCATAGGCATAGCAAAAGAGCGAGCGTCTAGCAAGCAAAGATAGAAGTGATTTCGAGGGTATGGTCATCTTGCCTGAGATCCCGCAAGGAAGAAGAACGAGTCCATGAAGAAGACAAACGAACGTAGTCGAACGGATCCTCACAAACACGACATTATTGGAACCAACCCGAAGAAGCAACATCGGAAAAGAGCAAACAACATAGTAAACAACCACCACATAAACATGGCAAGATGCACAACCAAGTATTATGCATGTCCGGTTTAAAGAGGGCATGGCATGGCAAAGTGCACAAACAACACTACAAGTTAAGTGGAGCTCAATATGCAAAGGTGCATATTGACGAAACACCACGACAAGTTATTTAGTTCGATCTCGTTTATGTACCAAACAATATTAAATGTTGTTAAACATGGCAAGAGGGTGAAGCAAATGAAAACTACCTATCTAGGCAAGTTTAAATGAGGCTGGAATGACAAACAACAAGT
Organism: Triticum urartu; assembly: GCF_056163025.1. Lineage (NCBI taxonomy): Eukaryota > Viridiplantae > Streptophyta > Magnoliopsida > Poales > Poaceae > Triticum > Triticum urartu. The sequence continues at coordinate 218,300,944 of NC_141874.1, read as the reverse complement.
CCGGAAACTCCTCATGTGCATATTTTGGTTATGGTACTGTTCTGCCCTAAACTTAATTTTAGAGTTGTTAAACATGCTAGATGAGTGCATCATGTTAAACTAGGCATTTTTCCACCCCATTTACATATAAAGTTTGTTAAGTTTGGAGCTACGGTTATTTAGTTATGAAATAAATCATTTTAGCAAGTTATTTAAACAAATTTAAACAAACAGCATTTTAAACATTTTAAACATGGATAAAAGTTGAATATTATTAAACTAGACAAAATTCTAAGCAACTTTCATATATAATTCATTTTAAACCGGTGCACGGATGATGAGTTATTAAATGCATGAACAGCAGGGGGTTTTCTGTAAAACTGCCAAACTCCTGGATATTAGACAAATTCGCATAGCTGGAAAAAAAACATCTATGGGCCGAAACTGAATGGCCCAACAGTGCACAGGGGAGGCTGGGGCTCCTCACCCAGCTGGGCCAGGCCCAGTCGGTTGGTGGAGAGGCCCAGGCAGGCCGGTTGCTGGGCTGCAGCTGGAGAGGCCCACGCGGGCGAGCAGAGAGGAGGCGGGGGTCAACGTGCGGCGGCAGCGGTCCACACGAGGCAGAGGCGCGTCGTCCTCCCCGTAGAACGAAGCAGGGGAGGGGGCTGGGAACCTCCATCAGCCGCATGCAGAGAACCCCGATGAGGAACGAGCAGCTCACGGCGGGAACAGAGCGGAGATTGGTCGCCGGCGACGGATCCAGGCCGGATCCAGGCGGGCGCGGCGACAAGGGCTCCGAACGGTGGCCGGAGATCCATGGCGGGGTTCCCTGGCGGTGACTTGGTCAAACGGGAGAGAAGACAGTAGGTTAGAGGAGAGAAGAGAAGGCATAAAGGGAAAAGGGACACGAGGCAGGGGACCTACTGGTCCAGCGGCGGCGTCCTGGTGGTTGAGGACGCCGCCCGCGTCCTGGATCGAGGTGCAGGATGAGGGAACGAGGCGCTCGGGACTGCTGCTGTTGCTTTGCGGGTGCGCGGACGCGAGGGCTGCGAGCGCTGAACGTCTCCGAGAGCGCGAAGGCGAGGTGGACACGGACTGCTGCGGCTCGGCTTGCAGTTTGTCAGGCAAGGAGATCGAGGAACGGAGCACGATGGTGGAATTGGTGGTTGGATCGATGGAGGGATTGGGTGGATCGGGATGGATCCCGAGGAGGATTTGGAAAACGGCGGCGGACGACGAGACAGAAGTCCTAGATTTTAGGGTTGGCTAGTTTAGGTAGGGTTTCATCTGCTATAAATAGCGGGTAGGAATTGGGTAGGGGCTAATCCGTCCCTCCGATCGTAATCGGACGGTCGGGAAAAATAGGCTAGGGAGCCCAAATAAGAAAACGGTGACGTTTTGTAGATGTTTGGGGATGTTCCGGATCCAACGGTGACGACTGCCCGGGTCAGGTTTCGGGACAACTTTCGGATCCGCGTGAGAGGGGTTCGAAGTGCTGTGCAGAGAGGGTTTCGGGTTCTGGCGGTAGGTAGTGAGCTGTGTAGACAGTCTCGAGCTAAGAGAAGAGAAGAGAGGGAGGCCCGGCGACTGTTTCTGGAGACCGAAAACGTCCGATGTTAGACCGACTATATTGCCGCTATAGTTAACCATTGGGGCGTCAAACGAACTCCGAATGCGATGAAAATTGACAGGCGGCCTACCTACAACATAAAAACACCGCATGCCAACTTTCATCCCATTCTGAGAACATTTTCCGGACACTTATAAAATACTATTTCGGACATGCCGCGGGCGCGTGCAAGTGTGTCTGGGCTCAGAACGAACAACGGAGAGAACGAGGAGGCCGGGATGGATGCAAGTTTCGAAAACATGATGATGCAATGCACATGATGACATGACAAGATGTAGCACGCAAGCGAATGACAAAGCAATAACAGCGAATAACTGGAGGACACCTGGCACATCGGTCTCGGGGCGTCACAGGAAAGGCCCAAACAAGGCTTCTGTACAACTTTTTGAAGTCACTGAGCTCAATTAATAACTTAAGAAAAAAGTTAGATTACAGTGGAACCTAATTAAAAGCTGTCACGAGCAAATAAATAATTCAATGGGTCCCACTTGTGCATGTGCGCATGTGTGTGCGTGTGCGTGTGTGTGTGTGTGTGTGTGAGAGAGAGAGATAGAGAGAGAGACCCATCGGTTGATGCTCGTAAATACATCTTTCAGCCATATGCATTGCTGATGCTCAGTAAAAACTTATATAGTTGACACAATCATATAGAACATCATAGCACACTGAACTTGCATACCAAAATTTCACGCAGGCGGCACAATCAGGATGGAAGCAGTGGATCGCTACGGGACGGGCTATGTTGAAACCAACGAAGTCGTACATAACGGTTCATCGTCTTTATCAATGACGGGGAAATCCTATATACTTAAGAAGTTCACCCCCACTACCTGATTTATCTTAACATGCAAGCTGTCCACGTCACATGATGCCACATCAGAATTTAGTTTCCAAACAGCAACCAATAGGTCAACTCTACGCATGCAGACTGTCGTTTTGTTTTCAGCCATGAAAACCAACCGACTCCTCCCTCACATGCAACATTTCATATCAAAAGTTAATCTCTTCTGCCGTTACCTTTCAATGACACTTCGTTGGATGATTCCTTCATCTCCCCTCTGTGAATAAATTTCCACTATGATTAGTAACTCTCCACCGTGGTCATCCTGATTCTTCTTCTCCCTCTCTCTTTATATGCGCTCCTCTCCATACCGTGCCTCCACCGATCAAGCCTTATTAGGCCATCACCACCAGAGACCTGAGCACTAATGCCAGCGTGGATCCCCGTGATTGCTGCCAGCCGGGGCTTTGTTGGCCCAAGTCATACCTCTCGATGGTGCGCCCCACTATCGGTGTCCTCCAGAAACAACTCATCGGCTGGATGGGGTGAGCTTCTCCTTCATCTTTATCGCCTCATATCTGAATATTTATTTTGCTGGCTTTGGTGGAAACTTTCATTATGAGAACCGGGTGCTCACTTTGTAGCACATATGTTCGTTCCTCACACTGTCTGGTCACTTTACAACAGCGCCGACGCTGTCTTGCAGCAATATGTGGTCACTTGGCGGCTTCACTGCAACAAGGTTTGCAGCACCTGGGGCGGCCTTGTAGCATCATGCTATGTGCAGCGTGGTCGGCCTGCATCACTGCATGGTCCGCTTGTGGCAGTGGCGATGACCTTGAAGCACCGCGCTCCTGGCGTTGCAGCACCATGTGGCCCGTCTTGCATCGTCTCCAGGCTATTGCAGTCGTAGCGTCCAACCCGCCAGGCCGCCACCCCTTGCAAGAACTCGTGATAGACAAGGGGAGCTACGGGATGGTCTCAGAAAAGCAAGCACGACGAGCGTGATGCTGTATAGTTTTTTTTTTAATTGGGGGGATCGGGGGAGTTGGTAACAGTATGGCAGAGCACAATGTTGGGGGTAGCTGCGAGTGCTGTAGGGGAAAAAGATAATGTTTGGTGGGGTGGTGGGGCACGTGGAAAACGATCAGTTCGGCGTTCACATCCATCACGAGGGAGATGCCCAGCCTCAAGACCGCAGGCTATATCCAACAGCAAAAAATGCTAAACGTACTGGTTGTTACATGAGCTTTATGGGACCCTTTCCTCTAATTCGCGCATGGCTGATGAAATATTATGATTTTTTTAATCTATAAAATGTTATGATCAGCCGGCTGAAAAACATCATTTTCCATTTTAGTAAAAAAAGACATGCAAACGTGTTATCCATGAAAAAAGAGGTGCATATGTGTGCATGTTCTGATTTCCTTTTTTTACCAATTGGTATCTGGCTTGTGGTCATGTACAAATTTAGATGTACGGAAGTATTGCTACTGGATTTGTGTATATTTTTTTTCTTACACGTTTGAAGGGCTACATGACTATTACGGATAAACAACAAGAATTCATGTTAGTAGTTTATGTGGGCCCTCGGGCTAGGCTTGGGCCTTTTTCAGCTTTGTTTCAGTGAATATGGATTTCTGATCTGATTTGGGCATGATTTCAGTTCATCAAACTTTATGTTCCATGTATTTTCATGTTAACAATGCATTCATCTTTCTCCGTGAAAAGGGGATGAATGCATTCTAAGAAGGCAGATATAAAGATACTTTGTGATATTTTTTTGTACTTTTCATATCATATCATCAATTGTTCAAATAGATATATATATTTATCTCTTTTAATTTTTACTATATTTTTACTCCATAATCCATCTTCTATCTGGTGCTTCAAATTCCCGCAGCAACGCGCGGGGTATCATCTAGTATCTTGAATGTTGTGCAAAGAAAACAGACAGACAACACAATAAGTTCTGCTAGCACATTAAGTTGACGTACAGCCCTTTCTAAAAAAGTTCAGGTACAAAATTAGAACATGTCACAATCAAATGTACTGGCATATCAGTACTTCACACCCATAGCTCGGATTTAACTAGTATCTGACAAGATTCAGTTTTACCTCAAATTAGAGCACATCCAAGCAGCCAACCCTGCCTCTTCTCTGAAAGAAGCAGTGGCCTCCGCCGCGCGATGGAGTAGGCCCTGTGCCATCCATCGTTCCGAGCAACACAGGGAAAGTCTGACGTTGACTCCTGTAATGGACGTCGTCGACGGACCCTGGCACCAACGGCGGCGGCAGGACTTCGATTGATGGATTGACCACTTCTTCGGCATGCACGAACACTCGATACAGGTACATCCCAAACGTGGTCCGCGGCGGCCTTGGTGGCGACGAATAGTACAACCCCGGTTCCTGCACTGGTATCTCAACACCAATCACCTTCGGTATGGTGGACGGCTTCTTCATCCATGCCATAACCGTTAGAGCCCAGCTGTCTGGAGGAACAAACATACTTACGAGCTCACCTCCAAGGTCGTTGATAAGCTCGTTCATGGACTCGCTGTTCCAAGCACGTCGAGGCATGCCGTGGAAGGTAAGCTTTGTTAAAAACTCAAGCTCAGAGGGCACCGAGCCCCATCCTGGGTGCCACCGATCAAAGCTCACCACTGCGCCATCGCAGAACAAATGCCGGGAAGATTTGAACACACGACTGCAGTCAAAAGTTGTGCAGAACCTGACAAAGAAATCAGTCGGTGGCGGACAGACTTCGACGAGCAAGTCACTTATTTGGATGCCGTGCGCAATGCCAAGAGCTTTGACAAGGTCGTCCGGCGAGACGGGAGGCCGGTCGCCATTGATGGTTACCATCAGCACTTTGCTGGCAAACTGGTCGTCAAGCGCCGCCATGCCACTGTTGAGCGACAGCATGCAGCGACCGAAGGCAGGACGGACCTCAGGATCTCCGGCTCGGAGATCCGTGTTAACCGGCGACATGATAGTGCGCTTGAGTACAGGGAGTAAGGGAGGGGGATTTGGGGGAACTGGAGTAGGAATAGAGATTCCAGAGGTGGGGGAGGCGCGGGAGACTGCGGATGAAAAGGTAGCATGAATTTCGAGCACGCGCCAATATGCTCTCGGCGCACAAGCGCACGAAAACACCGGTGGTGCCCACATGTCGGCCTAAGAGTCCTTATTCTTTCTTTTTTGGAGAGCCCGGCCTTTTTTCAGGATCTTTTGAGAGCCCGGCCTGAGAGTCATAATTGACCTGTTTGGCATTGCGTTACTACTCGGCCCATATTCAACGACACCTCACTAGCCCAAACAAGTGTACATTATCGAAAAGACACTGAGCTCAAATTATATAACTTGAAAAAAGGAGATATACTCTGAACACTGGAGAATGCTGATGCCCTCATTTAGCCCACCAGTAGTTCAATACAATAAACAGTTCGAAACAACAATATATACAACATTCAAACACTGACTGGTGACTACTACTGACGTAAACATCAAGACATGATAGTTCATAAGAAGTCTTGCTACACCACCAAAACGCACCCATCTGTAGCGCTCAGACTCTCGTGATCCAGACGAGAATGACATTCTAAATGAAGCAACTATTACATAGTAAGAGTGACATAGACGAGGATGACCAAATGACAAGGAATATGCATAACAAAAGAAAGAACTACCCATCTAGAACCAGCAGCAAAGACAACAAAGTCATTCGAAGAGATGATCCAACACCATCATAATTTGCAGCCCCGCTTCAGCGACTAGTGATCCGGAGACACCAGTACTCCACCCTTTCGATGCAATAGCCCAATTACCTATCAACTTGAAGGCTTGAACCACATCACTGCCTGTCGTAATTGAGACACCCAAGGATCAAAGTTAATCCGGATGCCTTTGTCATTCTCACCTTCTTTTGGCTATAGGCTGTATCGTTGACAATCATGGGAGTTTGCTCCCGAACTCCTAGGGCTCGCCGTGTAGACACAGTTTTCCATAGCAAACAGAGCCTCTCTGCCATCAAGGTCCTTGCCAACGGTGATGTCCTAGTTAATCGGATAATTGAGTCTGAGAAACAGAGAGTGTGAACCAAGGTTGTTTACCCGCCTCCAACTAAAAAATCCTAAAGGCCCCAACAAGCTAGTATCCTGCTCATAGACGTAACAACCACTATCTGGATACTCACGTATTACACGGTGCTTGTATCCAGTGGGGGTTTTGCAATATAACTTTTCTGGCTCATGTGTCTGAATGATCATCAGTCTTTTGCCGTCGTCTGATCGAGCGAGGAACCAGTTGTGCTTCCTTGTTTTTGGCAAAGGTGGTGTGATTACAAAGGGCAGTAACTATAGGGACACTGCATCGTATCAAAAAGGACAGGCATTGTTAATGCAAGATCAGCATTGTTCACAGTATGAGTAGGATAATGCAAGAAACAGCATTGATATGTCCCTGTTGGAACTGGGAGGAAAATATAGGGAAATGTATACTGGGTTCAAAAATATAGAAGTGCCTTGCATGGTTATACTCATGTTATCTCGCAATTGATTCTTCACAGGAAACTACCATGTCATGCATGTTATGTAATCATGTTCTGTCCTCACAAACAAATTCTTCAAGGTAACTAACAGGCCATGCATTGTTATATACTCCTGTTCTGTGGGCAAAATTTTTGTGAGGATATTATTCTATCCATTGATTGCTGAAGGGCGAATATAGATATGTACACATGGTAAGCATTGCAGGATTTCACTACTTCCAAATATAGAGTTCTCCATATGCACAATTACTTCCCTAATGTATGGTTAGATGAAACCAACAGTGTGGTGCATGTTTCTACATCATGAAAATGAGGAAACTAACATGGCCATTGATACACACTCATATTTAGTAGTAGTATATAGATTACTGTAAAATAAGGATAATACCCATATATTCCTAACCGTTTGATTATTCAGGGTACAAATTGGCTGTAATGACATGGTCACAATCGCATGAATTAACTCATTCCAAATATAGCTGATTTACGGTGTCTCCAATACATTGCCATAGTTCTACTCAAATTCTGCTCAGACAGGGATATGCCAATCATCACAAAAATTTCAAATGGTGTCATGGCGTCATCATTAACATGAGACGGAAACAACTTACACGCGCCGTCCCAGCAATACGTGGTGCCATCTGCTTTGTCGATCGCGTAGATGATGCCATTGTGTTCAATAGCATCACAGAAGTGTGTATCAGCTTTGATGATGATCCACTGCGAGCCGAGTTGTCTCCAGCTAAAGAAGGCACCGGCGTAAAGATAGGCGAGTCCGCGGTCGAACAAGGCAATTAGCTTGAAGTCTGCGTAATTCGCATGTCGTGTGGGCACTTGGCAGTTTACAATCTTCTGTAAAACAAGGTTCGTCCAACTGATGTAGTAATCTAGATGACTTGGACTATGATGGTAATACTCTATATAATCCAACGGAGGAAGGATAATCTCATGGGAGGTCTGGAAGTTCACGAGCACCAACTTTTTACCGTCTTCTCTGAAGGCAGCCATCCAGTGGGAGTTCATGCCGACCCAGTACATACCTGCCAAGAAGTTTCGGGCGATGGTGATCAGATTGATGTCGAGGGAAATGATGTACGGCGACCCACTACATACCTGCAAAGAAGTTTCGGCTAATGGAGATCGGATTGAAGTCGAGGGGCATCATGCATGCCTCCGTATCATGGTGAGCCAATCTCGCAACACCAGATAGCAGTAAGTAGGGTGTCTTGAAAAGCTTAGGCCTCGCTTCGACGATGGCCGTGTGCATGTCCCTTGAGCATGCAGCCAGCCGCAGGGCGCTCAACATATCCATACACGAACAACAGAGGTCGGGGATGTCACTGGGAGATTTCTCCAATCGCGACTCATATGGATGCTGCGCGGTTCGCGTTCGGCCATGGTGGAGTTTGGAAGGGGGCTTGATTTACGGGGGAGAAGGATGTCGGTGCTGGAGAGGCTAGCGAGGGAATAGTGGTACTGGGGGAGGCGAGTGAGACGACGGTACACGGGGGCACAGTGAGATGGAGATGGAGACGGAGACGGAGACGGAGACGGAGAAGGTGATGGAGATGGAGTGGTGCTATGGGAGCGGAGAGGGAGATGAGGCGAGGCGCCAATGTGTTGTACAGCAGCGGTGACAGACTGCACAGTGCACAGGGTGAGGCTGACTTTGGTAACCCGAACACGCCGCCTGGACTAGTGTCAGACGCAGGGTGTTGTCACTTCACTGTGAGGACCGGATGAATATTTTTTTGACCATCAAGTGTACCACAGTTGTACTACTACTACTACTACTACTACTACTACTACTACTACTACTAGTAGTAGTAGTAGTAGTAGTAGTAGTAGGAACATGAGTACTCCATTATTGTATAGCGGAAATAGGTCTCCCGTGCTAGCATGCATGTTCACTTCATCATTCAGGTATCATCCATATTGCGAGCATAACCAAATTCTCGTGCATGCCCAATCAATGCCCTGCCGCGATGCATGCAGTGGTCGTTCTGGTGCATCAAGGATGGCATGCAGATCCACACTTGAGAAGAGGAAAAATGGAAAGGTAGAACGCGGCAGCAGAGGAAGAGAACGCTGGCTAACGAGGCTAGGAGGGGATCGAGCAGGAAGTTAATGCTCCACGCCTAAAGGTTTTGGGAAAACCAGATTTTCATAAGGTGACTTATACTCACCTAAACGGAGGGAGTAGTCCTTAACCAGAGAATGTTGTGTCTCCCACTCACGCGCTCAAAAAAAACTACGACACATTTTTTATCTGTTTGCATGCATAGGTCCCACCTATCAGGAAGGCACATACACGAACAGGTACGACTCATCAGTCTACCCACATAGTCTTTTTGTTTAGTCTACCTAGCCACTTCTCCCATTTACTTCTCCATCGAGAACCGATTCTCCTCGGCTTCTTCACCTCCCCTTCGTCTTCATTTGCATCCAAACCCTGTACATATGCAAGCCAATCTCCACTCGCACCGAGCCTAACCTGTGAAACAGTGGGCAGGGGGAGAATTAGGAAATGGACACGGAAGTAGTCTTTAGAATGCATTTACTACATGATCAAACTCATCTTACCTGCTCATCGGAGGAAATTCGAGTGCCCCTCAACGTTGGCATCTCAAGGGGCGTGAACTTGCAACTACGGCCACGCCATGCTGGAGAGACCCCCAAGGAAACATCCTCGTGCGTTCCACGGAACATCAAGATGCATTTGTATGAGTAGTTTATCTTGTGAGAGAAAAAGGATGAACGAGGGAAGGCCTCTAGAGATAGAGATGGACACTACTACAACCAATGTGCTGGCCCGTGCGTTGCAATGGATCCAAAGTACTAGAATAATACTTATTCATGTGCTTGAAATATAAACACTCTAGTTTTGATATACATGTGTCAGCAGACATGACAGCTTGTCCATGGAAGTTGAACCACAGCGACCATCACGTTTCCTTTTTCTACCACTGCCACACCCACATGCGATTCCCACGACGCCGCTCCAACCCACGGCATGACGTCCCCCGGCATGGACATGGATCCTCTGACGTGGCTATCACTGCCTTGCCCTGCCTTTCCTTCGCTGACAGGTGGGACCCACGCTTATGGGTCCCACATGTCAGTGACAGAATGGTAGGATTGTTCGTGTCAGGGGATCCTCATCCCCCCGACGTGCCCCTCATCCCTCTCGGCCCCACCGCTCCTCTGCCTTTGTGTGCATGACATGCGGGCCAGCTGAACTGCCGCAACCATCAACTTTCTACCACAGACACACCCGATTGGATGTGGTTTGCCTGCTCCGCTGCTGTGCTCCGATCCGTACTCCCGCACCATCGAATTTTCATCCAGCGGCTGTGACACATTTCGTCCCGGGCATCAATCCTCAGCTGGAGTACTTATGTACTCCCTCCGGTCATTTTGACTCTACACATTCGATTTGTCGAAAGTCAAACTTTGCTAAGTTTGACCAAATTTATATTAGAAATTATTAGCATCTATAATATCTAATAAATATAATATGAAAATATATTCCAAGATGAATCTAATGATATTAGTGTTGTTATGTGAATGTCTATAATTTTTATATAAACTTGGTCAAAGTTGGATGAGATTGACTTCGGACAAACCTAATATGTAGAGTAAAAAGGACCGAAGGGAGTACTACAGGTAGTACCCGCCGGTGTGGCCATCTACGCCTCGTAACGCCCCGACGCCTAGCTGTGGCACCCTCGCCACGGCCACGCCACCACGGGCCGGTTCATCTCGAACGAGTGAGTCACGAGCCATGCCTCCACCGGCCGGTTCATCTCGAACGAGTGAGTCGCGAACCACGCCACCACCATGAGAATGACATGTGGGCTAGCCGCATTTAAGGTCCGCATGTCATTGACTCATAGGCCGGGCACTAAGCCACTGAAGTTCGGTCATGTGGGCCCCGAGAGGGAAATGTAACTCCTGCGGTAGTCCTTGTGGTGCTCCTGCAGTATGAGCTCGTGCCAAAACTGGAATTTGTTTCTTACTACTACCAACTAGTACTAGTAAGGTACATGTGCATTGCACGCATGAGATTCTGGTGGTTTGTGCATTATGCTTCTACACGTGGAGCTTTCTGGATTCTAACATGTGGCAAAATCTGGTGGAATGTAAGGTTAGGCAAGTTTGATTAACTTAGGTGAGTGTTTGGTTCAAGCCACACCTTAGGCAAGCCATACTAAGGCCCCACATGACATACACACAAAAAATGTGGCAAGATTCCCTTAGGCTTGCCAACTTGTTTCTCTCATTTTGAAGAACTAATAACTTTGCCTAAGCTTAGTTGTGGCAAGGTTAGTCATGAATTAAGTTCAACCATGGAGTCTTCTATATTATACATGTGGCAGAATCTGGTGGATGATATCCAACGGCCAGTAGTGCTCGGATTTGCCATCTTTGTGCCATCGGATTGGCTTCATCCAACGACCAACTTTCAAAGTTTTTCACACACAATATAGGGGGTATAGATATAGATGTGCCGGTCCATTGCAATGGATCCTAAGTATATATATCTATTTAGTGCGGTGCACTCTAAACACATTATCTATTTATTTTTCACTAACCTTCCATAGCCATGCAACCAAGCCACATAAGCTTCATGGGTGCCCCCCACATCATATTATTCATACTACGTTGAATGAAAAAAAGATAAATCACCCAAAACAAGATCTTCCCGTTTTTTGTTCCTACGATGTTGTGCCGTGCATGTACCTACTAGTTGTATAGTGGTAGTACTAGTAATATAGTATTAGGAGTACAAACTTGGTACTAGTAGGAGTAGTACTAGTACGGAATGCTCCTACTCTATCAACGAGCCCCGTCTGACACCAAATTTCTTGGCTTCCGTGCTACAGCTAGATCTTCCCCTCGTTTCTGTTTTCCAACCCGGCGGCGGGCGGAGTGTCGGTTTGCTCAACGACAGTCCCACGTGAAAGTGAAAATGCGAGGCAACATGCCTTCCCTAAGCTATGTGTCGTGTCGGACGGGTCGTGTTGTACTCCCGATTCCCGGGCGTGTGGGGGTGCGACGCGAACGCGGCAGGCCTTTTCCTTTTACCAGCAATGTGCTCGTGCGTTGCGACGGATCCAAAGTAGTAGAATAGTAGTATTTTTTCACAAACTTGAAATAAATCACTATTGTTTTGATATACTCCTAATATATTACTCCCTTTGTACCTAAATATTTGTCTTTTTTGAGATTTCAAATGGACTATCACATAAGGATTATATAGACATATTCTAGTGTTTCTAGCAAGATGCCCGTGCGTTGCACGAAGTTGATGGAAAAGGTAAGCACAACTTATAAATTGACGGATGGAGTACTAGTTACAGTGATGCATATAATTAAGCAAAGGGATCGCACATGTCAGTATTGACTGGAACAAGAATGCAACAACACAATAAGAATTAAGGCCACGATGATGCGATTGCATTGGTGGTTACATAAGGCAAGAAGAAAGATGGATCCACGAACATACGACCTCCTCCTCCTCAACTTAGTGCGCTGGGCCACCGACCGGCGGCTAAGGAGCGGCGGCTTTTGTGGCGAGGTCGAGGTGCTTCTCAGCAAAGGCATCCAAGGCTTCCAGCCGGTTGCGGAAGGACAATGTCGTAGCGTCCTCACTGGCCTTGTAGATACCTACGTACACGATTGCCTCGTACATGTGGATGTGTAGGTCGATGAATTCTTGTGGGGCGAGGCGCCTCGCGGCGAGCGTGACCTCCAGGTGGACATTCTTCGTGGCGTCGGCGGGCATTCGCAGGGCCACCAGTGCTTGAAAGAGGTTCCGGCCATGGAGGCCGATTAGGGTGGCAGGCAATGAGGAGCCCGGGCGCGCGAGCTGGAGGAGTACGGCGATGTCGTCCGCGAGCTTCTTGAGGACGGTGAGCTTGTTGCTGGTGGCAACGATCATCTGGTCCAACTGAGAGTCGTAGTTGGCGTCGAAGGCGGCCATCCACCAGCCGGTCTCCAACACCGTCTGGAGACGATCCTCGGCGCCATGCCGCAGGCCGGTGTCGTGGACCATCTGGCGCAGCCGCTAGCCGCTCACGAGCATCGCCGCCATGGGTCTGGAGTGAGCTCTTTTGCGCTTATTGTAGGTGCTTAGGCAAATGCTTAGGTGCGTACGATGTGGTAGATGCATTGGAATGGAGGGGCGCCTTTATATGAGGGCAATGAGGGCAAACTGCGTTGCATTCACATCGTGCAGCCTCTTTTCCTGGACCTCCTCCCATTACTTCCCTCATGCATTAATTGAAGGAGGATGCATTAGTCGTTCAACATATTGGGAACCGCTACTCCCTCCCTTGTCTGCATTAAAGCCGTATCAGGAACTGCGCTGCCCGCTGTCAAATCGAATACTCCCTCCGTCTAGGTGAGTATTAAGTCATGTTACGAAAACCAAATAGTATACACATAGGCGTGGTGCATTAACTCTCACGTTGTTTCCTATTTTTTGACATAAATAGAGGAATCAACCAAGAAGAGATGTGGGGCTTGTATGCTTTTAATGACTTGAGACTATCAAACATGACATGCCGTGGTCAGTTCGTTGCACAAGAACAAATACAACCCATGTCAGCACACACGCATCTTATATAGCATCACATCCAATGGCTATAAAAGATGAATGAGACCAAATTATATATCATCTAGATGAGTTCTAACAAAACTGTATTAATAATACTAAGTACTCCTGCGCATGTATCATATATTAGTATCATGTAGTACTTTATTTGTTTATGAGGTATCCAGATGGCACTGCACCGCCAAGAAAAGAGGGTAACATCAAAATTATGGACTACTTTTTTGAGTATGTTGGTAAGGTCTGGTCATAGTCACTTGTTGAAATCTCTAAAAAGACAAATACTCCCTCCGTCCGGAAATACTTGTCATCAAAATGGATAAAAGGAAATGTATCTAGCCGTATTTTAGTTTTAGATACATCTCTTTTTATCCATTTTGATGACAAGTATTTTCAGACGGAGGGAGTAGAAAACAGAGTTGGTGATAATGGTGTGCGTGCCTTCTTGCAATATAGGCCGTCGGATTTATATCTAACGGATAGGAAAGAAACTATGGCAATTTTGCAAAAATATACCCACACATCTCTCCACGTTCGCAAATAAGGCCTTCCCTCGTTCAACCTTTTCTCTCACAAGATAAACTACTCATACAAATGCATCTTGATGTTCCGTGCAACGCACGGGCAGCTAGCTAATTTCTTTTAAAATAGTTGCTGCGATAATTGGGTTGAAGTGATATATTTTATGTCTGCCCCGAATGATTTCAGATTCACTAGTAGTAACAAAGAAAAGGTTGCCTTATTAATTAACAGAAAATAGGGTGAAAACTATCACATGAGATCGGTAAAAACAAGGCGCACTGGGTTCAGCGTCATCGTCACTACAGCTGTGCGTGCGCGAGAAGTCTATATATCGAGGGGGCTACTGAGCGAGGCACCGAGACACAATGTTTGAGAGAGAAACCAATTGACAGATTATGATCAGATCGAGTTGTCACCCTTCTGCTATCATTGTTGGGGGGAGAGAAAGACATATCGAGAGTGTGCATGGTAGGCACAGAGGCACAACTAGCGAGTGTGTGTGTGTGTTTGAAAGAGGAGTAGATAGATTATTATCAAGATCGATGTGCCACCCTACTCCTTCGGTGTCGGGTAGTGTGTGTGTGTATGTTTGAGAGAGAAGCAAGTCGATAGATTAGTATCAAGATCGAGGTGTCACCCTACTCCTTCGGTGTTGGGAAGTGTGGGTGTGTGTGGGGGGGTAGTGACACTCACATATCTCTGCAATATAGGCCATCCAATTTATATCCGACGGACAGGAAGGAAACTATGGCAATTTTGCAAAAAGATACCCACACCCGTCTCCGCATTTGCAAATAAGGCATTCCCTCATTCATCCTTTTCTCCCACAAGATAAACTTCTCATACAAATGCATCTTGATGTTCCGTGCAACGCATGGGCATCTTGCTAGTAGGGAGAAGGAGTTTGTGTGACACATATCTAGCTATATTAAGGGATAGGTAGATAGCATATGTGTGAGAGACATTATTATACTTTGAGACATTAGTGGCTGTGGGTGGGCGGAATTAAAGGGGTGGGCATGTTAGACATAGAGAGCGTGTGTGTTTCTGTGTGAGAGACTTGTAGGACGGGGTAGAAAGACGAATTTAACCATGACGGAGGGAGGGAAATACACGAAGTGCGCGTGTGTGATTATGATGCCCACAGGGAAATGAGATATGTATGCGTGTGAGAGAGATTGCACAATTCATTCACGTGTCACTATCTAGCGATCGTGGACGTGCATCGCTTGAACATAAGTCAATATCTACTTCGCATCGTGGCCAAAGGTACAATATCGATTCAACGCTATAAAGATTGGACGCTCACATATCACATTTTTTCTATTTAAATAAACCTTTTCAGTTGTGCATGCCAAAGTTACAGTGATGTTTCTTCAAACAACCAATGTAGCTATCATGTACATGCACCATTGTTACTCTTGCATTCAAATTCATTAGTCTTGGATGATTTAGTTTCTATTTTGAAGTAATATATGTAATATTCATATATGAATTCAACGGGTACGCAATTTATGAAATGGAGGCTATGTAATCATATGAGGTAACACTTTTAATTAGCTGACTACAATATCCATTTCTTTTTGTGCCCCTCTACACTAACACGTCAATGCATTATGTTTAAAGTAAATAACCAATGGCACTAAATTATCTATTTACATGAGAAATACATAGGCTGAGCGTTTGATCCCTTTTTGTGAACGCGCCACTACACCCGTACGATTGGCCGCGCCCGTGTGAACGTCCAAGTTATCGGCGCATCATCCCAAGTTATTGTCTTTTTTTCTGGGGTGGACTTCACACCAGTTATTAACTACTGACGCGTGCCCCATGTACACAGTCTAGCATGACCTTCCCGCTAGCACGGTCCAAAATTAGTTGAAACTGGATACGAACGATCCTGCAGCGGCAAAATCTCCCGCCTCCTTCTAAAATTTCTGCCACCTTAGTCTTTAGCATGCGAGATCCCCCTTTTGTCCTTGGTGCACGGAGACCAACAGTTACAATACCGCCCTCATCTACATGATAGGTCGGGGCTGCTTTGGTAACTTCCTGTTCCCCCACTACACGGCACCCCCATTTCCTCTCCCCCTCCCGCAAAAACGACTAACTCCACAGCACCAGAGCATCTTACATCACGTCGTCCGTACTTCATCGCCCTTTCTCCCCTCCCCTCTCAAAACCCTAGACTACTCATCCACCGGCGTACCATAGCCCATTCACTGCCAGCGGCGTCCACCTCGCCGGATTTGCTTCTCCGGCCGCATCTACCCCTCCCACCTCCCCTAGAAACAAGTAGACTGCTCATCCACCACTATACCACAGCCCATTCAGTGTCGGCCTTGTCCACGGCGCCAGATCTGCTTCGCCGGTACTCTCGTCAACCGCCGCGCATCTGCAGCGGCTCATTTGTACTCCCCACCGGAGACGCTTCATCCACACCCCCCGGAGCCGCCCCACCGACGCCCTCGTCGACGGCCTATGATCCTCTTCGCCGACACCTTCCTCAACCCTACCAGAGCCGCTTCGCCGACACCTTCCTCAACCCTACCGGAGTCGCTTAGCCGACACCATCGTCAACCCTACCGGAGTAGCTTCGCCTATACCATTCTCAACCCTACCGGGGCCACTTTGCCAACTCACAAGTCCACGACCTCAGATCCGCTTCCTCGCACCCTCATCCAACCTATCGGAGCAGCTTCTGACACCCCGTCCACGGCCGAAGATCCGCATCATCGACACCATCCTTAACCCAACCACCGGAGTAGCTTCTGACGCCCCGTCCATGGCCACAGATCCGCGTCATCGACACCATCCTTAACCCATCCACTGGAGCAGCTTCACCTACGCCCTCGTCCACGGCCACAGATCCGCTTCGCCCACACCGTAGTCCACCCTATCGGAGCTGCTCCACAAACACCCTACTCGACGGTTCTAGATCTCCTTACCGGACCCCGACAGCTAGCGCAGTGTCATCACCCTCGACGTTTCTAACCTGATTCCCACCGTCTGGAGAGATGCCAAGCACCCGCCATGGCCGAGGTACTTGTCACCTTTAAACCTGTCCAGCATCACCTGCCCGATGTACTTCAAATACACTAACCGGTCGATGTTACCTGTTATGCAGCTGGCAAAAACTACAAGGACGATGTTTCTTCTGGATCTAACAGCTTGGCCAACCAAGATCCTGGACTGAGGCGTTTCTATGATCTTGTAAGAGCATCTCTCTCTCTTGTATTGTTATGTGCCTGCGAGTGTGCTTTGCTAGGATTTTCGACCAGTAATCCCTATCTGCAGACAATGATTTCTACTGCTGGCTGCTAAATTAGATATGTAGATGTTATACATGATACTACCTCGTACCTCCGTTCCTAAATATAAGTCTTTCTAAAGATTCCACTATAGGCTACATACGGAGCAAAATGAGTGAATCTACACTCGAAAATGCATCTATATACATATGTATGTGGTCCATACTGGAATCTCTACAAAGACATATATTTAGGAACAGGGGCAGTACATTACACAAAATCGTAGGTGGCATGTAGGAATTCCAGTGCACTACATTAGGCTCCCTTAGAGTGCCTGCTAGTCCAGCATACAGAGTCATGGCTAGTTTATGGTACGCACACAATCGTTAATTGGTGGTTTAAATATGCGCAAGGGATATGAAATGTAGTATCATGTAGAGATGTCTGAAATTAGCCGTGTCAACTTGCAGATAGGGTTACATAATGAAAAAGTACAAGATGTATCTGGCAATTTCATGGAACATCGCAAAAAAGGAGAGGTAGAAGTGAGCCTATACAGTGTGCTATGGTACGCCACTCCTCCATTGCAATCATAGTGACATGTTATTTGTATGCCAGTTCTATTAGCCAAGTTTCTTAGGGACAGTTATTATGAGTTATCCTAAGAAAATAAGCACCTGTGAATATAAGCTCCATGTAATAAGCCAACCAGTTCTTTTCATTGTGTTTTCAGCTTATCTTTGGTATGATCAGTGCAATGTCTAGATTGCATTATATTTTTTCATTTTGCTGTCCATATGGAAATTAATTTGACTTGCAAACATCCCAAATTGAACCCAGTGCAGTAATTAATATGATAGGAAAACATACCATCACTATTTGCTCAAAATGCAAATACAAAGATACCATCTACTTGGCACAATCTACTTTGGTCAATGTTTTCCATAGAGATCCCATTGCCTAATTTAAATGAAGAACGCATGACCCGCATTTAAATGAAGAACAATTATTTATTGAAATTCGATGGTCCAAGTGGCTAGTTATTATCGTATAGCAGCACCACCTGAAAGCATCATATAGCAGCGACAGCTCATAACAACTCATCATACAGCAGCAGCAGTCTGCAATTCATCATATACCAGCAGCAGCTCATAGCAATTCATCATATAGCAACAGCAGGAGCAGCTCATAGCAATTCATCATATAGCAGCAGCAGGAGCAGCTTGTAGCAACTCATCATATAGTAGCAGCAGCAGCAGCAGCTCATAGCAATTCATCATATAGCAGCAGCAGCTCATAGCAACTCATCATACAGCAGCAGCAACAGCTCACAACATTTCATCATATAGTAGTAGGAGGAGCACCTCATAGAAATGCATCATATAGCAGCAGCAGGAGTAGCTCATAGCAATGCATCATATAGCAGCAGCAGGAGTAGCTCATAGCAATGCATCATATAGCAGCAGCAGAAGCAGCTCATAGCAATTCAGCGTATAGTGGATCAGAATGAAAATTTGGCAAAAAATCAGAGGAGATCCTCACCTTGTTGGATGAGCTCATCCTTCAACAGCACCTCAAGGCCATGGCCTGAGAGGAGGGGAGGGGGAATAAGGTGCCTTCTATCGCGGTGTGGCATCAGCCGTAGTTGCGCAGCGCCCGTCGGAGTAGTGCGTTGGACGAACCACAGTGGAGCAGCTGCTGGAGACCATGAGAATGAGGGGCGGCGCCAGAGGGAGGAGCAGCCAAGGAGATTTGCCCCTACCTGCCGTCCATGTAGCCTAGCTGGATATAGCATCGACGAGGACCAGGCCAGATGGGACCAGTGGCGACGGCTCGCTGGAGGAACCCTAGTGCTGCAGGCAGGGGATCAAGGTGGAGGGAAAGGGGAGAGGAGATGCAAGCGGGCAGGGCAATGAATGCTTGCATGTTTGTTTTTACTTGAGGGCCAGGTGTGACACGGGCGTCAGCAGTTGCATTTTGAGTGTAATATAGGCAGACAACAGAATCATTTCACTATTCCCCTTCCCTTCAATTTTTAGTGAGGTTCTACCCGAAACACCCCCCTCCAAAGCGAAATTAGTTAAGCCCAAGCCCATAACTCAAAAATGACTTCTTTACATCTTTTATGGCTTATTTTGACAATATGCCCTGAAAAGGCGGAATCGAACTGGCCATTAACCTGCAATTCAATTGTGCGTGCAATGATGAATCACTCATGCCTGCTATCTGTACATTTAGGCATCATCATGCATGGCATAACCTAATACATGTGCATTCCATTGTAGAATCTGGAATATGCAATGTTTATGTTAGTTCATACGTTGCACATGATGTTTAAATTCCCCTTAAATATGGTCAGTCAAGTGATGGTCTTTAAGCCTCCTTCTTTGCTTCTTTTCTTGATATGTAAGATTTTCTCACACATCTGTTCAATTGCTTGTTTGCATCAGCCAGCCATACTAGGACTGTTTGCTTCAGTTACTTGTTTTTCTTGACCTAACACTCTAACAGAGCTTGTCAACGATTTAAACACTAAGGGCTGCTGTAGTGGGGCCTTGTCTAACTCATAGGTGACATAAAGGTTTGGTTGTACACTACAGTAGGCTCTCCAAGAGTACTTGGAGATCCAGTTCAAAGGTATGCCTAGTTTTTACATAGTGCAGACCTAGTAAATGCTCATTTCATGGTGTGCAAGTGCAAGAGATGCGGCATGTTTCATTATGTGGTGTTGTTTTGTTATAATCTCATTCTTTTGTGTTCACAGACTGGAAAGTATGCATATTTATCTTCCAAGGAGACGAGTAACTAGTTTGTGTCACCTTGCAGAGGGGGTGCAATGAAGATAAGATTGAGGATTTCCAAGTACAAGATGTTAGGAAGGAGCCTTGCAAGAGAAGTAGGAGCTGCGCTAAGCCTCTTCAACCTGCTAAGGTAAGTCACTGTATGCAACTTAACAGTTCAATTCCTTGTTTGTTTCAGGCATAGTTAATTTTCTCTTTTCAATTGCTTTATTTGTCCTCGGTTAATGAGATGCCCGAATAATCATGCCTGATGTTTGGTACTTGTATCCCTATTAGTTGACATAATTAAAGGCCTTACCATTTAATTACTCTGCCGAAGTGTGCCTGAAGCTTTGGAGTCTATTAACCAACTATTATTGCATGAGGCTCACAATCTAGTTTATACTACGCTAATGATTGCATAGTTTTGCCTACTGTAGTATGTTTTTATGAAACCCTCTGTTGTTCATTATGCTCCCTAAGACTTTAATTGAGGAACAGAATGGCCAACTGCTTGCTTACTTATACGCAACGTGTTGTCTAAATTTGTAACTTGTCTGCGTTTTTGATTGGGCCCCAACATCATGCTCCTCTGGTGAGCTAAGAGGGATTTCTATATGCAGGCTGCACAGACTATCTTTTTATAATTTTTAAAATATCACCTGCTTATTCTTCATGACGTGTAACATTTTTTTTGAAAGTGACATGTAACATTATTGTTAGTCCTGTTTTGCCATGTAATACAAAATAGTGTCTTGTTCGCTTCACTGTTGTAACTCTATTTTTGCCCTAGTCATGTGTACTTACAGAAACATTTCAGGATGAAGTGACATCAACACAAAGATCTACGAGCAGTGCAGCATGGCCGTTACCGAATGATTATGGATTGGAAGAATGTGCTGATGTTCTCGAGCATCAACTAGAGGTGGCAAGACAACGTGTACATGATTGTCAACGTATAATCAACAAGTTGAGACTAGACATGCAGGTATTAGATGCAGGAGTCAAAAATGAAACAAGACACTGAGGTAACCATGAAGGAATTGGAGATTTTGCAGACTGAAATTTGTGCTATCTGAATCCAGCCAATCCTATTTTCTGAAGAGATTATAGTTCAAATGGAGTTAAGTTGATGCGCGTCCATGATGTATGAGCTGTATTTGCCCAGTGTATGTAATTTGTTGTTTGTGAATGATTTATTATCACCTGTGCCGAACCATAATGCCCAGTGGGTATAATCGGCTGTAATTTCTTTATTGTATAGTGTAGGATTATTCTACCTTTCTATGCCTTGATCTCTTTGTTGTATAGTGTATGCTTTTTAGAGGTGATAGTATTGAGTAGGATAATTCTTTGAATATGCTATATCGTTCAAATGGGGGCCAACTCGCCCGGCCATGGCCCTTCACAGGCCGTCGGATCCATGGGCCTTCTACGTCTCGTAGGATCCATGGGCCTTCTATGTCTCGTAGGATCCATGGTCCTTCTACGTCCCATAGGATCCATGGGCTGCCGACTCATTTATGGGTCTTGTACGGGCCTTTAATGGGTCGTAGACGGGCCTTTAATGGAAATCATACGTTTTATGGGGTGACCATAACGGGCCGTTAATAGGCTGTATTTGGTGATGCTATGAAAATGGCCCAACAGACTAACGGTCCACAAACGGGCCGACTGTAATGACGGGCTGAATTTGGCCCACAAGCAGAAAATGACAGTGACGGGCCGTAAGTAACCGAATGCTGCAAATGAGCCCAAGAATAAATGGGCCCTCAGAAGGTCGAAAGTTAACTTGGGCTGGAAATGGCCCAACGGAATAACGGGCCGTTAATGGGTATAAAGTGATACACTGTTCATTACGGGCCAGTTTCACCACGGGCCATTAATGGGTGTAAAGTAATAACTGTTCATTGCGGGCCAGTTTCAGCACGGATCGCTAATGGGCCAAGAGTTACAAAGGTCCTCATATGTGCCGAGAGACGTCATGGGCTATACATGGGCCAGAAGTGAAAACGGGCTGGAATCATATTGGATGGCCCAGATGATGCTACTGGGCCTAATTCGGATAGGGTGTAACGGGCCTTGGGTTAGCGGGCTGTAAATGGGCTATATGCGAACAGGCCATTAACAAGCTTTCCATGGGCTGGCCCGCCAGCTTTCGACCAAGTCAAACGGGCCGGCCTTTTCACATGAATGGGCCACTGTTGGGCCGTGCCACGTGTCGATGTATCATAGGCGCCTTCTGTCCAGTGAGTGGATGACATCTATGCCAACGATGAGCCGACACATGTTTCCTCTAGCCAATGATGATTTTACACGTGGAAAATCCCCATTGGTCGGGGTTGTTAATGGGTTATCGGATCCAAAACCTGACCCGATAGCTTAACAGTGTTCCGTTACGGTGGATGCCATGTGTTGGTCACCCTTGACGAAAGCACTTCTGTGACGGGCGATTTATCGTCATGGAAGTGGACACTTCCGTGATGATAATTTTTGTAATGTCATGGAACACTTCTACGACAGCACAGGTA
The DNA here is from genome assembly GCF_056163025.1 of Triticum urartu. NCBI lineage: Eukaryota > Viridiplantae > Streptophyta > Magnoliopsida > Poales > Poaceae > Triticum > Triticum urartu. Next base: position 218,278,302 of record NC_141874.1, on the reverse strand, counting down.
TGACTATCTTGATTCTGTCATAAATTTGTCATGGATGTACATGCATGACAAAAAACGCGACCTACTGTGACAAACACGTATCATCACGGAAGTGTATTTTTTTGTAGTGTTGACACCTTGATCTCCATCGTAGCATCATTGTCGTCTCGCCAACTATTGCTTCTACGACTATCGCTACTGCTTAGTGATAAAGTAAAGCAATTACATGGCAATTGCATTTCATACAATAAAGCAACAACCATAAGGCTCCTACCAGTTGCCGGTAACTTTTACAAAACATGATCATCTCATACAACAATTTATATCAAATCACGTCTTGACCATATCACATCACAACATGCCCTGCAAAAACAAGTTTGACGCCCTCTACTTTGTTGTTGCAAGTTTTACATGGCTGCTACGGGCTTCTAGCAAGAACCGTTCTTATCTACGCATCAAAACCACAATGATTTTTCGTCAAGTGTGCTCTTTTAACCTTCAACAAGGACCGGACGTAGTCAAACTCGATTCAAGTAAAGTTGGAGAAACAGACACCCGCCAACCACCTGTGTGTGAAGCACGTCGGTAGAACTAGTCTTATGAACGCGGTCATGTAATGTCGGTCCGGGCTGCTTCATCCAACAATACCGTCGAATCAAAGTAAGACGTTGGTGGTAAGCAGTATGACTATTATCGCCCACAACTCTTTGTGTTCCACTCATGCATATAACATCTACGCATAGACCTGGCTCGGATGGCACTGTTGGGGAACGCAGTATTTCAAAAATTTCCTACGATCACACAAGATCTATCTAGGAGATGTATAGAAATAAGAGGGGAGAGTGTTGATGTCGCTTGAAGCTATGTCGGTATTTCCCCAAAGAGGAAGGGATGATGCAACACAGCGGCGGTAGTTATTTCCCTCAGATATGAAACCAAGGTTATCGAACCAGTAGGAGAACTAAGCAACACAACCTAAACAGCCCCTGCACACAGATAAAAAATCCTTGCAACCCGATGTGTTAAAGGGGTTATCAATCCCTTTCGGGGTACGGCGCCTCAAGATAGGCAAACAGACGTCGGGTAAATTTATAGTAGATTGAGATCGAATGCCAAATAAATAAATAAGAATAAATTGCAGCAAAATATTTTTGGGTTTTTGGTTTAGTAGATCTGAAAATAAACGCAAAGGAAAATAGATCGCAAAGGCAAATAATATGAGAAAGAGACCTGGGGGTCGTAGGTTTCACTAGTGGCTTCTTGATACGTCTCCAACGTATCTATAATTTTTGATTGTTCCATGCTATTATATTATCTGTTTTGGATGTTTATGGGTTTTATTATGCACTTTTATATTATTTTTGGGACTAACATATTAACCGAAGACCCAGTGCAAATTGTTTTTTTGCCTATTCCAGTTTTCGCAGAAAAGGAATTTCAAACGGAATCCAAACGGAATGAAACCTTCGCGAGGATCTTTTTTGGAACAAACGCAATCCAGGAGACTTGGAGTGGACATCAAGGAAGCAGCGAGGCGGCCACGAGGTAGGGCGGCGCGCCCCCACCCTCGTGGGACCCGTGCAGCTCCACCGACCTACTTGTTTGGCCTATATATACTCTTATACCTTGAAAACATCCAGGGAGCCACGAAACCACTTTTCCACCGTCGCAACCTTCTGTACCCGTGAGATCCCATCCGGGGACCTTTTCCAGCGATCTGCCGGAGGGGGATTCGATCACGGAGGGCTTCTACATCAACACCATAGCCTTTCCGATGATGTGTGAGTAGTTTACCATAGACCTTCAGGTCCATTGTTATTATCTAGATGGCTTCTTCTCTCTCTTTTGATCTCAATACAAAGTTCTCCTCGATGTTCTTGGAGATCTATTCGATGTAACTTTTTTTGCTGTGTGTTTGCCAAGATTCGATGAATTGTGGGTTTATGATTAAGATTATCTATGAACAATATTTGATTCTTCTCTGAATTCTTATATGCATGATTTGATATCTTCGCAAGTCTCTTTGAATTATCAGCATGGTTTGGCCTACTAGATTGATATTTCTTACAATGGGAGAAGTGCTTAGCTTTGGGTTCAATCTTGCAGTGTCCTTTCCCAGTGACAGCAGGGGAAGCAAGGCACATATTGTATTCTTGCCATCGAGGATAAAAAGATGGGGATTATATCATATTGCTTGAGTTTATCCCTCTACATCATGCCATCTTGCCTAATGTGTTACTCTGTTCTTTTGAACTTAATACTCTAGATGCATGCTGGATAGCGGTCGATGTGTGGAGTAATAGTAGTAGATGCAGAATCGTTTCGGTCTACTTGACACGGACGTGATGCCTATGTTCATGATCATGCCTAGATATCATCATAACTATGCGCTTTTCTATCAATTGCTCGACAGTAATTTGTTCACCCACCGTAATATATGCTATCTTGAGAGAACCTACTAGTGAAACCTATGGCCCCCGTGTCTACTTTATATCATATAATTTTTCGATCTACAATTCTAGTTTACTATCTATTTTGCAATCTTTACTTTTTGATCTATACAACAAAAATACCAAAAATATTTATCTTATTATCTCTATCAGATCTCACTTTCGTAAGTGACCGTGAAGGGATTGACAACCCCTTTATCGCGTTGCTTGCGAGGTTCTTGTTTGTTTGTGCAGGTACTAGGTGACTTGCGTGTAGTCTCCTACTAGATTGATACCTTGGTTCTCAAAAACTAAGGGAAATACTTACGCTACTTTGCTGCATCACCCTTTCCTCTTCAAGGGAAAACCAACGCATGCTCAAGAGGTAGCACTTCTCTCGAGAAAAATAGCAAACGGTGGGTGAACAAATTACTGTTGGGCAATTGATAGAACTTCAAATACTCATGACGTATCCAGGCAATGATCATTATATAGGCATCACGTCCAAGATTAGTAGACCGACTCCTACCTGCATCTAATACTATTACTCCACACATCGACCGCTATCCAGCATGCATCTAGTGTATTAAGTTCATGGAGAAATGGAGCAATGCAATAAGAACGATGAGATGATGTAGACAAGATCTATCTATGTAGAGATAGACCCCACCTTTTTATCCTTAGTAGCAACGATACATACGTATCGGTTCCCTTTTGGTCACTGGGATCAAGCATCGTAAGATCAAATCCACTACAAAGCACCTCTTCCCATTGCAAGATAAATAGATCAAGTTGACCAAACAAAACCCAAATATCGGAGAAGAAATAAGAAGCTATAAGAGATTATGCATAAAAGAGATCAAAGAAACTCAAACACTTTCATGGATATAAAAAGATAGATCTGATCATAAACTCAAAGTTCATTGATCCCAACAAACACACCGCAAAAGAGTTACATCATATGGATCTCCAAGAGACCATTGTATTGAGAATCAAGAGAGAGAGAGAGAGATGAAGCCATCTAGCTACTAACTACGGACCCGAAGGTCTACAAAGAACTACTCACGCATCATCGGAGAGGCACCAATGGAGGTGGTGAACCCCATCCGAGATGGTGTCTAGATTGGATCTGGTGGTTCCGGACTCTACGGCGGCTGGATGAATATTTCGTCGACTCCCCTAGGGTTCTGGAAATGTTGCGGTATTTATAGAGCAAAGAAGTGGTCCGGGGGCACCCGAGGTGGGCACAACCCACCAGAGCGCGCCCTGGTGGGTTGTGCCTCCCTCGGGTCACCCCCCAGGTGCAGCCAGGGCCCGTTGTATTCCTTTTGGCCCATAAAATTTCTCTGTAAAGTTTCATGGCATTTGGACTCCGTTTGATATTGATTTTCTAAGATGTAAAAAACATGGGAAAAAACAGGAAATGGCACTTGGCACTATGTCAATAGGTTAGCACCAAAAATGATAGAAAATGACTATAAAATGATTATAAAACATCCAAGATTGATAATATAATAGCATGGAACAATAAAAAATTATAGATACGTTGGAGACGTATCAGCATCCCCAAGCTTAACTCCTACTCGTCCTCGAGTAGGGAAGTGATAAAAACAGAACTTTTAATGTGGAATGTTGCCTAACATGTCATATCATATTTTCTCTTTATAGCATGGACATTTGGATTTTTATATTGTTCAAAGCAATAGTCTAGTTTTGACATGATAATTTAAATACTCAAGCATATCAACAAGCAACCATGTCTTTCAAAATATCAATGCTAAAATAAGTTATCACTAGCCCATGATGCTCAACCATTGATCCATTCATGAAACACACTGGCATATTAGCTACACCCAATACTAAAGTACGATCATATTGCCTCCTTGTTGGTTCTTTTATAAGAGAAGACGGAGATTCAAAGTCAAAATAAAAATTTCATAAAGTAAAAGAAAGGCCCTTCGCAGAGGGATGTAGGGATTTGTAGAGGTGCCAGAGCTCAAAACAAAAAAAATTAGAGAGAAAAACATTTTCGGAGGTGTATCCATCCCGCCAACGAAAGCGACATAGAGTTCCCAATAGATTCCATGCTTAGATATATGATAGGCGGTTCCCAAACAGAAAATAAAGTTTATTCTTTTTTCCACCATACTTTCACTTTCCATGGCTAGTTGTATCCACGGTTGCCATCCATACCAACACTTTCCAAGGAATTTATTATTTGACAACATAAAGTAAATTCATTTTTTGCATTTCGAGACTGGGCATCCCTAATACCTTTGCCTTACTCTTGTGCAATGACAAGTGAATAAACACTCATCTTGAGAATAACACATCTAGCATGGAAAATATTAGCCACCCCTCACCGCTCCGCGAGCGAAACTAAACACACAAAATAGAAGTTTATTTTTGAAATTTAGAGATGGCACATGAAAATTTGTTTAGAAAGTAAAAAGAATACCGCATATAGGTAGATAAAGTGGACTCATGTGGCAAAACTGGTTTAAAGGTTTTTGGATGCACAAGTAGTGATCATACTTAGTGCAAAATGAAGTCTAGCAAAAGATTGGGAAGCGACCAACTAAGAAATGAATAATCTCATAAGCGAGCATTAAGAATAACTAACACCGAATAATGCACCATAAGTAGGGTATAATTTCATTGCATAACTATTGACTTTCGTGCTTGCATAGTGACGGTGTCCTGGACTAGGGGGTACTCACCAGGTCGTCTCCCGGTCAGTTAGATTGGGCTGAGGACCCCCATGGTTGTATACTCATTGGCCAGTTCGGATAGTTGCCGCATACAAGGAAGATTCCACAAGACTTGGTGGTCAAGACAAGGACTCTTCCCCCACCGGCGTATCCGGCTAGGACTCTTGTTATCCTAGGCCTCTGGTGCATTATATAAACCAGGGCCAGGCTAGTCGATAGAGATACAACAACATACAATCATACCATAGGCTAGCTTCTAGGGTTTAGCCTCTTTGATCTCGTGGTAGATCAACTCTTGTAATACGTATATCATCAAGAACGATCAAGCAGGACGTAGGGTATTACCTCCATCAAGAGGGCCCGAACCTGGGTAAACATCGTGTCCCCTGCCTCCTGTTACCATCCGCCTTAGACGCACAGTTCGGGACCCCCGACCCGAGATCCGCCAGTTTTGACACCGACGTTGGTGCTTTCTTTGAGAGTTCCGCTGTGTGATCGGCAAAAGGATCAATGGCTCGCCGGCAGGTCAACTGCGACACTGGCATCTTCGTCGCCAACTCGACTGGTCACCTTGGCTCGACCGAGGACCGTGCTCCATCTCCGATCGTCATGTTCGGACGGGGGCCTTCTTCAACATCAAATCCGATCTCTATCATGATCATAGAGGAATCATCCATGGAGCTCGAGGGCTCAACGTCAACATTGCCCTCGGGTGGCCGTACTGTTTTTATGGACAGCGAACTTGTATTCGCCGTCACCGCCTCCTCGAGCGTCAGTTTGACGATTTCTTCAGTGGAATAGTGCGGAATTACGTCTACACCAGCCATGCAAAATCTCGTCAAGTTCCGATGGAGGAATCTCCGACAATCTATGATATACCGGAGCCATGTCAAATCTGGATGGGAATCTTGACGAGTTTAGGGTGTGGTCCCCAGAGCCCATATCGAAGGTCCTTTGGAAGATCCAACCGTTCATCTACTGCGGAATTCCCATATCTACCACCCCTCCAAATTTCAGCTCGATCCGATGGTTCAAACTCCGGGGACCTTCCAATGAGTGGACCAATTTTTGGATCTGTTTTCTGCGTGAATACGGATCCGACCCGAATTCATGTTTCTTTATGAACGTGATATTGGACAACCTTTTTAGAGGAATTCTCTTCTAGGGTATTGTGCATCGTTTTTAAACACATGCTCGTAAATTTTTAAGCCTCCCCTGAGGTCATCTTCATCATCATGCTGGTGTCAAACCAGTTCGACAATATTGCTCCAAGGCTGCTGACCTGCGCTAGACACGTCGTCACTTTGTTGAGCCGAGCTCAATTTCTTCGGATCATCATCTCGGCAAGCCGAACAAGAGTCCGGCATCGCGAAGGATAAATCATCACCAACATCGCCGCCCCACGGATTACACAGAGCGAGCACACCGGCATCGCCGCACGGTCACTTCATCAAGCCGACATTGACCACGTCACGACCTGCATCGGCAGGGCCGCACTGTTGCTTCTTCAAGCTGGTGTCCATCACGCCGACCTACTTCGACTCATCGGCTGACATCGAGGCTTCGACATCGAGGATAGACCGGGGGCTTCGCCATCTCTTCATCAACCTAGTCCGGAGACTTCGGCATCACTAGCCGACCAGCTCCGTCACGTTAGCTGGACCGCGGGCTTTGCCTCGGCGAGCCAACCTTTGCCAGCATCACCATGTCGTCGCTTTATCGCCCATCAGGCAATGAGTGTGCAGATCGAGTCCCAATTTTCGGAATCACCTTCCTTCAGATTGCTACAACAAATAAACCAGGTGCTATTAATCTAGTATTTTTTGCTTGTTCGGGTTCATTTTTCCCAAGGAATTATTACTCTGGTTTGTTCATCATATGTACACAGGTCTATCAAATGGTGACCGCATTAACGACAGTCGCATGGTGGTTCGGTCAGTTTCCATACATGGTCTGGCGAACGCCGCATCCGGAACTCGGACTGAGCTGTGAATTCAGGCTTTGCCATGCCTTTACCGCATCACGCCGACGCCCTGCATCGACATTGACTTCGGCGCCAGGCCATATTTCTTTTATTACTCACTTTGCATAAATTATTTATTATGCAACGATTTTTTTAATTATTATTATTACTATTATCTCCGATTTGCACTATTTTTTGTGCACAAGAAAATGATCTGGGTTGGGCAGTATCGTCAACTCGGCGTACTGACATACCACGTCACATCGGCTGGACGGGGGGCTTCGTCAACACTTCATTACCCCATGCCAGGACTTCGGCATCACTCTGTCGGCCTCCATTGACCGTGCTATGTCACCACTTCGGAGTGCCGAGCTCTTTGCTCCGCCACCTTGGGACCGGCTTGGGGGATGGAACCTTGTCCCGCATCAAGCTCGGGTCGCGTCATCAATACCGAACACATTAACCAGCTAAGTTGCATTCATGCTCAAAGTTTTAAATTTTTAACTCGTGTTCGGTTCGACCAAGCATTATACCTTTTTGAAAAAAAGTTGCTTGTAAAGAATCTCCTTATCAAAACTTTGTTTGTGACACACAAATTCAAATACCCCGTTTACTTGGGGGCTTCCTTTATGAAGCTTTTCCTCTTGCATATGATTATACTTGTACGGCTTCGTTTCTTGTTCGTGTATTATGCCACAATATGCACCATATTGACTTAAGCGATTTGCAAGTTGGGTTGCCTCGCTCCTGTGCTTACCCCTACATTCTCGATTGTTCGGTTAGGGTGTAAAGGGAGCACCTCTGTGATTGTCACGACCCGAGCTCTGACATCAGACTGGGTGAAGCCAAAAGCTAGCGCTCTTATTGTTTTCAATCATGTTCGGCACACAACGGAACTCATGAGTACAAAAAATCTATTGCATAAGTCTCATAGTAATAATGAGCACCGAAGAAAGGTATCGGTGGGGGTACTATTTTCTTCGAAGATGCTTCTTACACTTTGTCAGTAATATAGCATAAGTTCCCTGAGTGCGCTTTGTCTGTTACAGCCTTATGCCCTGATTTCCTGGTCATCGGAAACACCATGATACTCTCCACAGGCAGAGTACATGACACTTTTCGGCCCTTGGCCGAAGAGGGAGAAGCAGACGGTTGGTTAAGACGCGTTTAAAGTTCGGGTGAACACATATATGATATAAGTACTTCGGTACATACGATCATTCTACATAAAATTCTTTTACCCAAATCACTTGGGGGCTCTTAAAATTTATATATGAGCTATAAATGTGTTTTCTTCTTGGTCGTTGTCAAAACATGACAGAAGCACCTTTTTTTCTTCCAATTTTCGGATTGGCACCGAACACTTGATCTTGTTCGGATGTCATGTTTTTACTGACGTTTTTTGGTTTTCCAAGCTTTTGGCACTTTTAAACTATTTGTGTGTTTTCAGCACAAGTCTCGCAGTGCAACCCCGGACATATTTAGAGATTCGGCAAAAACATTCTCGGATATTGCTATATATGCATCGGTTTCGAATTGTGTCTTCGGTCAATAGTTGGGTTGCCCGGCTCCTGCGCTTACCTCCTACATTCCGCTTTGTTCGGCTAGGTGTGCAAAGGGAGAACCACTGCGATTGTGCTTCCAGCTCACATGGTTAAGCACCTCAGTGGAGAAAGCCAAAAATTGACTGTCACAATAAGCGTAAACTGGTCAGCGATCCGATAACTGTGTTAAATGATGGGCCATTCATAACATTGGCCGAAGTGTTTACAACTTGACCTCGACTGTCGCCGAACACTACCGGGGGCTAGTAACTGGCCTCCCAAACTAAATCCTCAATATTTTTCTCTTACATTAGAGCTGAGGTTTCATGATCATGCTTAGCATGACAACCCAAAGAAAGGAACCGCTAGCGGGACTATTTTCTTTGGAAGAAATTTCTTATGTTAAACAGTAATATAACATATCTCTCTGCGTACCTTTGTTTATAAAACCGTATGGCCATTTTTCCTTGTTTGTCGTAAATCTTTGCCCTCATAAAGGCTTTATAAGGTAGGACAAACACTCCACGGCTACTGGCCGAGGAGGTGGAAGCCGATGGTCGGTCAACAAAGTTTTGTACAATGCGGATCCGAGCATTAATGACGTAAAGTACTTGGATACATAGAGTCATTACACATAATTTGTGATTTTACTATGGATATCAATCCTTAACTCGGCCACTCATGCCCGCATTAAGGCTCGGGGGCTACTAGGCTTCGGGCTCATTATTTACAAATATTAAAGGGTCACATTGATCCCCTGATCTGGTGTTGCCACCCGACCAGTGTCTCGGGGGCTATTGCATTGCCTGTCCAATGTAGAAAATTTTAAGTGCAATACAGTTTCAGAGGAGATTTTGATCCTTAGGTTGGTCGGTCGCACCCAACCTGAGTCTCGAGGACTGAGCATGCCGCTTTTTCTGTCCCGAAGTATTCTGCCGAGCTAGGACTTGATCCTCAGGCCCATTTTGCAAATCAACCTGAGTCTCAGCGGCTACTAGGATCAACGGTCTTATGTAATCCTTCAGGTGCATCTCGGGTTTTAGACCCATACACACCTTGAGGGCTACTGGCTATATATCTCGGCAGAGAATAAATTGCACCAATCAAAATATTGACAAAAAATCGGCCCGCAGTCAGGGTGGTGCACCACCTCGGAAGCAGTCCGGCATAAAGCTCAGGCGCTAGTGGCTGGCTCCATAGAGGGCATTTCCGGTATTAAGCTCGGCTAAACTTCTTCAACTTTTTTGAACCAAGGTGATTTATGACACCTCGGATATAGTCCGGCGTTGGAGCTCGGATTGAAGGAAATATGCCCTAGAGGCAATAATAAAGTTATTATTTATTTCCTTATATATCATGATAAAAGTTTATTATTCATGCTAGAATTTTTTTAAACTGGAAACACGATACATGTGTGAATACATAGACAAACAGAGTGTCACTAGTATGCCTCTACTAGACTAGCTTGTTAATCAAAGATGGTTATGTTTCCTAACCATGGACAAAGAGTTGTCATTTGATTAACAGGATCACATCATTAGTTGAATGATCTGATTGACATGACCCATTCCATTAGCTTAGCACCCGATCGTTTAGTATGTTGCTATTGCTTTCTTCATGACTTATACATGTTCCTATGACTATGAGATTATGCAACTCCCGTTTGCCAGAGGAACACTTTGTGTGCTACCAAACGTCACAACGTAACTGGGTGATTATAAAGGAGCTCTATAGGTGTCTCCAAAGGTACATGTTGGGTTGGCGTATTTCGAGATTAGGATTTGTCACTCCGATTGTCGGAGAGGTATCTCTGGGCCCTCTCGGTAATGCACATCACTTAAGCCTTGCAAGCATTGCAACTAATGAGTTATTTGCGGGATGATGTATTACAGAACGAGTAAAGAGACTTGCCGGTAACGAGATTGAACTAGGTATGGGATACCGACGATCGAATCTCGGGCAAGTAACATACCGATGACAAAGGGAACAACGTATGTTGTTATGCGGTCTGACCGATAAAAGATCTTCGTAGAATATGTAGGAGCCAATATGAGCATCCAGGTTCCGCTATTGGTTATTGACCGGAGACGTGTCTCGGTCATGTCTACATTGTTCTCTAACCCGTAGGGTCCGCACGCTTAAGGTTACGATGACAGTTATATTATGAGTTTATGCATTTTAATGTACCGAAGGTTGTTCAGAGTCCCGGATGTGATCATGGACATGACGAGGAGTCTCGAAATGATCGAGACATAAATATTGATATATTGGAAGCCTATGTTTGGATATCGGAAGTGTTCCGGGTGAAATCGGGATGTTAGCGGAGTACCGGGAGGTTACCGGAACCCCCTCGGGAGGTATGTGGGCCTTAGTGGGCCTTAGTGGAAGAAGAGAAGAGGCAGCCAGGGCTGGGCCGCGCGCCCCTCCCCCCTTGGTCCGAATTGGACAAGGAGAGGGGGCCGGCCCCCCATCCTCCTCTCTCTCCTCTTTCCCCCCCTCCACGAATCCTATTCCAACTAGGAAAGGGGGGAGTCCTACTCCCAGAAGGAGTAGGACTCCTCCTGGCGCGCCTCTGCTGGCCGACCGGCCCCCCTCCCTTGAACCTTTATATACGGAGGCAGGGGCACCCCCTAGAGACACAAGTTGATCCACGTGATCATATTCTTAGATGTGTGCGGTGCCCCCTTCCACCATAGTCCTCGATAATATTGTAGCGGTGCTTAGGCGAAGCCCTGTGACAGTAGTACATCAAGATCGTCACCACGCCGTCGTGCTGACGGAACTCTTCCCCGACACTTTGCTGGATCGGAGTCCGGGGATCGTCATCGAGCTGAACGTGTGCTAGAACTCGGAGGTGCCGTAGTTTCGGTGCTTGATCGGTCGGGCCGTGGAGACGTACGACTACATCAACCAAACGCTTCCGTTGTCGATCTACAAGGGTACGTAGATCACACTCTCCCCCTCTCATTGCTATGCATCACCATGATCTTGCGTGTGCGTAGGAAATTTTTTGAAATTACTACGAAACCCAGCAGTGGCATCCGAGCCTAGGTTTTATATGTTGATGTTATATGCACGAGTAGAACACAAGTGAGTTGTGGGCGATATAAGTCATACTGTTTACCAGCATGTCATACTTTGGTTCGGCGGTATTGTTGGACGAAGCGGCCCGGACCGACATTACGCGTACGCTTACGCGCGACCGGTTCTCCCGACGTGCTTTGCACATAGGTGGCTTGCGGGTGACAGTTTCTCCAACTTTAGTTGAACCGAGTGCGGCTACGCCTGGTCCTTGCGAAGGTTAAAACAGCACCAACTTGACAAACTATCATTGTGGTTTTGATGCGTAGGTAAGATTGGTTCTTGCTTAAGCCCGTAGCAGCCACATAAAACATGCAACAACAAAGTAGAGGAAGTCTAACTTGTTTTTGCAAGGCATGTTGTGATGTGATATGGTCAAGACATGATGCTAAATTTTATTGTATGAGACGATCATGTTTTGTAACCGAGTTATCGGCAACTGGCAGGAGCCATATGGTTGTCGCTTTATTGTATGCAATGCAATCGCGCTGTAATGCTTTACTTTATCACTAAGCGGTAGCGATAGTCGTGGAAGCATAAGATTGGCGAGACGACAACGATGCTACGATGGAGATCAAGGTGTCGCGCCGGTGACGATGGTGATCATGACGGTGCTTCGGAGATGGAGATCACAAGCACAATATGATGATGGCCATATCATATCACTTATATTGATTGCATGTGATGTTTATCTTTTATGCATCTTATCTTGCTTTGATTGACGGTAGCATTATAAGATGGTCTCTCACTAAATTATCAAGAAGTGTTCTCCCTGAGTATGCACCGTTGCGAAAGTTCTTCGTGCTGACACACCACGTGATGATCGGGTGTGATAGGCTCTATGCTCAAATACAACGGGTGCAAAACAGTTGCACACGCGGAATACTCAGGTTATACTTGACGAACCAAGCATATACAGATATGGCCTCGGAACACGGAGACCGAAAGGTTGAGCGTGAATCATATAGTAGATATGATCAACATAGTGATGTTCACCAATGAAACTACTCCATCTCACGTGATGATCGGACATGGTTTAGTTGATTTGGATCACGTAATCACTTAGATGATTAGAGGGATGTCTATCTAAGTGGGAGTTCTTTAAGTAATATGATTAACTGAACCTAAATTTATCATGAACTTAGTACCTGATAGTATCTTGCTTGTTTATGTATGATTGTAGATAAATGGCCCGTGTTGTTGTTCCGTTGAATTTTAATGCGTTCCTTGAGAAAGCAAAGTTTAAAGATGATGGTAGCAATTACACGGACTGGGTCCGTAACTTGAGGATTATCCTCATTACTGCACAGAAGAATTACATCCTGGAAGCACCGTTGGGTGCCAGGCCTGCTGCTAGAGCAACACCAGATGTTGTGAACGTCTGGCAGAGCAAAGCTGATGACTACTCGATAGTTCGGTGTGCCATGCTTTACGGCTTAGAACCGGGACTTCAACGACGTTTTGAACGTCATGGAGCATATGAGATGTTCCAGGAGTTGAAGTTAATATTTCAAGCAAATGCCCGGATTGAGAGATATGAAGTCTCCAATAAGTTCTATAGCTGCAAGATGGAGGAGAACAGTTCTGTCAGTGAGCATATACTCAAAATGTCTGGGTATAATAATCACTTGATTCAAATGGGAGTTAATCTTCCAGATGATTGCGTCATTGACAGAATTCTCCAATCACTGCCACCAAGCTACAAGAGCTTCGTGATGAACTATAATATGCAAGGGATGAATAAGACTATTCTCGAGCTCTTCGCAATGCTGAAAGCTGCGGAGGTAGAAATCAAAAAGGAGCATCAAGTGTTGATGGTCAACAAGACCACTAGTTTCTAGAAAAAGGGCAAAGGGAAGAAGAAGGGGAACTTCAAGAAGAACAGCAAGCAAGTTGCTGCTCAAGAGAAGAAACCCAAGTCTGGACCTAAGCCTGAAACTGAGTGCTTCTACTGCAAGCAGACTGGTCACTGGAAGCGGAACTGCCCCAAGTATTTGGCTGATAAGAAGGATGGCAAGGTGAACAAAGGTATATGTGATATACATGTTATTGATGTGTACCTTACTAATGCTCGCAGTAGCACCTGGGTATTTGATACTGGTTCTGTTGCTAATATTTGCAACTCGAAACAGGGACTATGGATTAAGCAAAGATTGGCTAAGGACGAGGTGACGATGCGCGTGGGAAACGGTTCCAAAGTCGATGTGATCGCAGTCGGCACGCTACCTAACATCTACCTTCGGGATTAATATTAGACCTAAATAATTGTTATTTGGTGCCAGCGTTAAGCATGAACATTATATCTGGATCTTGTTTGATGCAAGACGGTTATTCATTTAAATCAGAGAATAATGGTTGTTCTAAATATATGAGTAATATCTTTTATGGTCATGCACCCTTGAAGAGTGGTCTATTCTTATTGAATCTCGATAGTAGTAACACACATATTCATAATGTTGAAGCCAAAAGATGCAGAGTTGATAATGATAGTGCAACTTATTTGTGGCACTGCCGTTTAGGTCATATTGGTGTAAAGCGCATGAAGAAACTCCATACTGATGGACTTTTGGAACCACTTGATTATGAATCACTTGGTACTTGCGAACCGTGCCTCATGGGCAAGATGACTAAAACGCCGTTCTCCGGTACTATGGAGAGAGCAACAGATTTGTTGGAAATCATACATACAGATGTATGTGGTCCGATGAATATTGAGGCTCGTGGTGGATATCGTTATTTTCTCACCTTCACAGATGACTTAAGCAGATATGGGTATATCTACTTAATGAAACATAAGTTTGAGACATTTGAAAAGTTCAAAGAATTTTAGAGTGAAGTTGAAAATCATCGTAACAAGAAAATAAAGTTTCTATGATCTGATCGTGGAGGAGAATATTTGAGTTATGAGTTTGGTGTACATTTGAAACAATGCGGAATAGTTTCGCAACTCACGCCACCCGGAACACCACAGCGTAATGGTGTGTCCGAATGTCGTAGTCGTACTTTACTAGATATGGTGCGATCTATGATGTCTCTTACTGATTTACCGCTATCGTTTTGGGGTTATGCTTTGGAGACGGCCGCATTCACGTTAAATAGGGAACCATCAAAATCCGTTGAGACGACGCCTTATGAACTATGGTTTGGCAAGAAACCAAAGTTGTCGTTTCTGAAAGTTTGGGGCTGCGATGCTTATGTGAAAAAGCTTCAACCTGATAAGCTCGAACCCAAATCGGAGAAATGTGTCTTCATAGGATATCCAAAGGAGACTATTGGATACACCTTCTATCACAGATCCGAAGGCAAGACTTTTGTTGCTAAGTTCGGAAACTTTCTAGAGAAGGAGTTTCTCTCGAAAGAAGTGAGTGGGAGGAAAGTAGAACTTGACGAGGTAACTGTACCTGCTCCCTTATTGGAAAGTAGTGCATCACAGAAAACTGTTTCTGTGACACCTACACCAATTAGTGAGGAAGCTAATGATAATGATCATGAAACTTCAGAACAAGATACTACTGAACCTCGTAGATCAACCAGAGTAAGATCCGCACCAGAGTGGTACGGTAATCCTGTTCTGGAAGTCATGCTACTAGATCATGATGAACCTACGAACTATGAAGAAGCGATGGTGAGCCCAGATTCCGCAAAATGGCTTGAAGCCATGAAATCTGAGATGGGATCCATGTATGAGAACAAAGTGTGGACTTTGGTTGGCTTGCCCAATGATCGGCAAGCAATTGAGAATAAATGGATTTTCAAGAAGAAGACTAACACCGACGGTAATATTACTGTCTACAAAGCTCGACTTGTCGCAAAAGGGTTTCGGCAAGTTCAAGGGATTGACTACGATGAGACCTTCTCACCCGTAGCGATGCTTAAGTCTGTCCGAATCATGTTAGCAATTGCCGCATTTTATGATTATGAAATTTGGTAGATGGATGTCAAAACTGCATTCCCGAATGGATTTCTGGCAGAAGAGTTGTATATGATGCAACCGGAAGGTTTTGTCGATCCAAAGGGAGCTAACAAAGAGTGCAAGCTCCAGCGATCCATTTATGGACTGGTGCAAGCCTCTCGGAGTTGGAATAAATTCTTTGATAGTGTGATCAAAGCATTTGGTTTTATGCAGAATTTTGGAGAAGCCTGTATTTACAAGAAAGTGAGTGGGAGCTCTGTAGCATTTCTTATATAATATGTGGATGACATATTACTGATCGGAAATGATATAGAATTTTTGGATAGCATAAAGGGATACTTGAATAAGAGTTTTTCAATGAAAGACCTCGGTGAAGCTGCTTACATATTAGGCATAAAGATCTATAGAGATAGATCAAGACGTTTAATTGGACTTTCACAAAGCACATACCTTGACAAGATTTTGAAGAAGTTCAAAATGGATCAAGCAAAGAAAGGGTTCTTGCCTGTGTTACAAGGTGTGAAGTTGAGTCGGACTCAATGCCCGACCACTGCAGAAGATAGAGAGAAGATGGAAGATGTTCCCTATGCTTCGGCCATAGGCTCTATCATGTATGCAATGCTGTGTACCAGAGCTGATGTGTGCCTTGCTATAAGTCTAGCAGGGAGGTACGAAAGTAATCCAGGAGTGGATCACTGGACAGCGGTCAAGAACATCCTAAAGTACCTGAAAAGGACTAAGGATATGTTTCTCGTATATGGAGGTGACAAAGAGCTCATCGTAAACGGTTACATTGATGCAAGCTTTGACACTGATCCGGACGATTCTAAATCGCAAACCGGATACGTGTTTACATTAAACGGTGGAGCTGTCAGTTGGTGCAGTTCTAAACAGAGCGTCGTGGCGGGATCTACGTGTGAAGCGGAATACATAGCTGCTTCGGAAGCAGCGAATGAAGCAGTCTGGATGAAGGAATTCATATCCGATCTAGGTGTCATACCTAGTGCATCGAGTCCAATGAAAATCTTTTGTGACAATACTGGTGCAATTGCCTTGGCGAAGGAATCCAGATTTCAAAAGAGAACCAAGCACATCAAGAGACGCTTCAATTCCATTCGGGATCTAGTCCAGGTGGGAGACATAGAGATTTGCAAGATACATACGGATCTGAATGTTGCAGACCCGTTGACTAAGCCTCTTCCACGAGCAAAACATGATCAGCACCAAGGCTCCATGGGTGTTAGAATCATTACTGTGTAATCTAGATTATTGACTCTAGTGCAAGTGGGAGACTGAAGGAAATATGCCCTAGAGGCAATAATAAAGTTATTATTTATTTCCTTATATATCATGATAAAAGTTTATTATTCATGCTAGAATTGTATTAAACCGGAAACATGATACATGTGTGAATACATAGACAAACAGAGTGTCACTAGTATGCCTCTACTAGACTAGCTTGTTAATCGAAGATGGTTATGTTTCCTAACCATGGGCAAAGAGTTGTCATTTGATTAACATGATCACATCATTAGTTGAATGATCTGATTGACATGACCCATTCCATTAGCTTAGCACCCGAACGTTTAGTATGTTGCTATTGCTTTCTTCATGACTTATACATGTTCCTATGACTATGAGATTATGCAACTCCCGTTTGCCAGAGGAACACTTTGTGTGCTACCAAACGTCATAACGTAACTGGGTGATTATAAAGGAGCTCTACAGGTGTCTCCAAAGGTACATGTTGGGTTGGCGTATTTCGAGATTAGGATTTGTCACTCCGATTGTCGGAGAGGTATCTCTGGGCCCTCTTGGTAATGCACATCACTTAAGCCTTGCAAGCATTGCAACTAATGAGTTAGTTGCGGGATGATGTAATACAGAACGAGTAAAGAGACTTGCCAGTAACGAGATTGAACTAGGTATGGGATACCGACGATCGAATATCGGGCAAGTAACATACCGATGACAAAGTGAACAACGTATGTTGTTATACGGTCTGACCGATAAAAGATCTTCGTAGAATATGTAGGAGCCAATATGAGCATCCAGGTTCCACTATTGGTTATTGACTGGAGACGTGTCTCGGTCATGTCTACATTGTTCTCGAACCCGTAGGGTCTGCACGCTTAAGGTTACGATGACAATTATATTATGAGTTTATGCATTTTGATGTACTGAAGGTTGTTCGGAGTCTGGGATGTGATCATGGACATGACTAGGAGTCTCGAAATGATTGAGACATAAAGATTGATATATTGGAAGCCTATGTTTGGATATCGGAAGTATTCCGGGTGAAATCAGGATGTTACCGGAGTACCGGGAGGTTACCGAACCCCCCCGGGAGGTATATGGGCCTTAGTGGGCCTTAGTGGAAGAAGAGAAGAGGCAGCCAGGGCTGGGCCGCGCGCCCCTCCCCCCCCTTGGTCCGAATTGGACAAGGAGAGGGGGCCGGCCCCCCTTCCTCCTCTCTCTCCTCTTTCCCCCCTCCACGAATCCTATTCCAACTAGGAAAGGGGGGAGTCCTACTCCCAGAAGGAGTAGGACTCCTCCTGGCGCGCCTCTCCTGGCCGGCCGGCCCCCCTCCCTTGAACCTTTATATACGGAGGCAGGGGCACCCCCTAGAGACACAAGTTGATCCACGTGATCATATTCTTAGCCGTGTGCGGTGCCCCCTTCCACCATAGTCCTCGATAATATTGTAGCGGTGCTTAGGCGAAGCCCTGCGATAGTAGTACATCAAGATCGTCACCACGCCGTCGTGCTGACGGAACTCTTCCCCGACACTTTGCTGAATCGGAGTCCGGGGATCGTCATCGAGCTGAACGTCTGCTAGAACTCTGAGGTGCCGTAGTTTCGGTGCTTGATCAGTCGAGCCATGGAGACGTACGACTACATCAACCAAACGCTTCCGTTGTCGATCTACAAGGGTACGTAGATCACACTCTCCCCCTCTCGTTGCTATGCATCACCATGATCTTGCGTGTGCGTAGGAAATTTTTTGAAATTACTACGAAACCCAACACGGATACTGTCTGGCGTTGGAGCTTGGACATAGTCCGATGTTGTAGCTCGAATTCATTCCGGCGTTGGAGCTCGGAAGCGGTCCGGCGTTGGTGCTCGTCTGCAAAAGATACCACGAATATAGTCCAGCGTTGGAGCTCGGACGCAAGAGAACGCTGCCCCCGGGAACAACTTCAAACCCGAGGTGTGGCATAAAAACAACAAGGCATTGATAAAGGCCGGAACTTAAAGGGGCTCCTCGGATACCCGACGTATAAACTCTTCGGATGCACATTGGTGATCCTCAAGATCGAAGAAGATTTGTTGAACCAGTTTTCAAGACCGACGACCGAAGATGAAGAACAGTTCAGAAGAATCGAGGAGTGTCCCCAACTTGAATATCGGTTCAGGGGGCTACTGACGGTGTCCTGTATTAGGGGGTACTCACCACGTCGTCTCCCGGTCAGTTAGATTGGGCCGAGGTCCCCCATGGCTATATACTCATGGGCCAGTTCGGACAGCTGCCGCATACAAGGAAGATTCCACAAGACTTGGTGGTCAAGACAAGGACTCCTCCCCCACCGGCGTATTCGGCTAGGACTCTTGTTATCCTAGGCCTCTGGTGCATTATATAAACCAGGGTCAGGCTAGTCGATAGAGATACAACAACATACAATCATACCATAGGCTAGCTTCTAGGGTTTAGCCTCTCTGATCTCGTGGTAGATCAACTCTTGTAATACTCATATCATCAAGAACGATCAAGCAGGACGTAGGGTATTACCTCCATCAAGAGGGCCCGAACCTGGGTAAACATCGTGTCCCCTGCCTCCTGTTACCATCCGCCTTAGACGCATAGTTCGGGACCCCCTACCCGAGATCCGCCGGTTTTGACACCGACACATAGGGAATCACAAACCTTAACACCAATATTCTTACTAAAGCATAATTACTTATCAAGATGACTCACATATCACATCATCATCATATCTCAAAACTATTACTAAGAATCAAGTTTATTTTGTCCAATGATCTTCATGAAAGTTTTTATTATATCCTTCTTAGATATCTATCACTTTGGGACTAATTTTCGTATGTTACTTTTTACAAGCTCAAACAAATATAAGTGAAGATCATGAGCATAATATTTCTTTCTCTCAAATTAATTTAAGTGAAGCAAGAGAGAATTTCTTGAAAATTTTACTAACTCTCAAATAAATATAAGTGAAGAAAGAGAGCATTTCTTCAAAAATATTAAAGCACACCGTGCTCAAAAAGATATAAGTGAGGCACTAGAGCAAATCCATAGCTCATAAAAAATTTAAGTGAAGCATAGAGAGCAATTCTAACAAGTCATGACATAATTTTGGCTCTCTCAAATAGGTGTGTCCAGTAAGGGATCAAGACTTAAAACACAAAATAAAACAAGCAAAGACTCATATCATACAAGACGCTCCAAGCAAAACACATAGTATGTGACGAATAAAAATATAGTTTCGAGTAAAATACCGATGGTCCTTAGAAGAAAGAGGGGATGCCACTCGGGGGCATCCCCAAGCTTAGTTGGTTGCTCATTTTTGGATAATAGCTTGGGATGACGGGGCATCCCCCAACCTTAGGCTCTTCTACTCCTTATTCCTTCATCCATCGTAAGATAACCCAAAACTTGAAAACTTCAATCACACAAAACTCAACAAAATCTTCGTGAGATCCGTTAGTGTAAGAATAATAAATCACTACTATAAGTGATGTATTAGACCAACTCATATTCTGTTCTTGCATTATATCTATTGTATTCCAACTTTTATATGGCAAGAACTCATCAAAGAAAACCATAGAGCCGTCAAAATAAGCACACAACACAAAGAAAACAGGATATGTCAAAACAGAACAGTCTGTAGCAATATGACTATTTCGTATACTTCTGCAACTCCAAAAATTCTGAAGAATTAGGACGGCCTGAGAAATTTGTATATTCATCTACTGCAAGTCGAATGGGTATTTTATCACTCTCTGGTAAAAAACTAGAATTATTTTCGTGAGCACAAAAGTTTCTGTTTTTCAGCAAGATCAAACAACTATCACCCAAGAAGATCCTAAAGGATTTACTTGGCACAAACACTAATTAAAACATAAAAAACACAATCATAACAGTAGCATAATTGTGATAACACTAAAAAACAGGAAGCAAAAATCAAAAATAAATTTTATTCATTGGGTTGCCTCCCAACAAGCGCTATTGTTTTATGCCCTCAGCTAGGCATAATGCAAGGATCTAAGTTTTGTCATCTTTGGTTCGAGATCCATAAGATTCCCTCGTGATTGATTCATATGGTGGCCTAATTCTTGTTCTAGGAAAGTGTTTCATACCCTTCCTCAAAGGAAATTGGAACTTAATATTGCCTTCTTCCATATCAATCACGACACCAATAGTGCGTAAAAACGGTCTACCAAGAATAATTGGACAAGATGGATTGCAATCAATATCAAGAACAATAAAAATCTATGGGCACATAATTTCTATTTGCAAGAATAAGAACATCATTAATTCTTCCCATAGGCTTGTTAATAGTAGAATCCGCCAAGTGTAAATTCAAAGAACATGATCCAAGATCGGTAAGACCAAGCACATTACATAAAGATTTCGGAATAGTGGAAAAACTAGCACCCAAATCAGACAAAGCAAAACACTCATAATTTTTAATCTTGACTTTAATAGTATGTTCCCACTCATCATGCAATTTTCTAGGAATTGAAACTTCTAATTCCAACTTTTCTTCAAAAGCTTTCATCATAGCATCAACAATATGTTTAGTGAAAGATTTATTCTGTTCATAAGCATGGGGTGAATTTATATCATGGATTGCATCAATGAAATACAATCAATCAAAGAACAACTAACATAATTAAAGTCTTTGTAGTCCAAAAGAGTGGGCACATCACTAGCTAAAGTTTTGACCTCTTCAAACCCACTTTTATCAATTTTCTCAACAAGATTTTCACCATCCGAATCATTGGGACGCCTTCTACCTAAAGTTGACTCTTCTCCAGTCCCTTTTTATCAATATTAACTTTATTAAACAAGGAATCAATAGAAGAAACACCAATCATTTTAAGATCTTCATCACTTTTGCGAAAGAAATCACTAGAAAATGCTTTTTCTAAAAATTCTCTTTTAGCTCTAAGCATAGCAGTTCTTTTCTTGCTTTCATCCATAGAAACATAAAGAGCTTTAATTGATTCATCAACCTTAGGCACAAAAATTTTCATCTTGAGATTTTCCACATCATGAGCAATTCTATCAACACTTCTAGACAAATCATCAATCTTACTCAACTTTTCTTCTAATGAAGTGTTGAAAACTTTTTGTGTATTGATAAATTCTTTAATATTATTCTCAAGATCAGAGGTGTTCCTATTATTATTACAAGGTTGATTTCCATAGGAATTACCATAATTATTAGAGGAATTACTAGGAAAAGGCCTTGGATTAAAATTACCTCTATAAGCATTGTTGTTGAAATTATTTCGAGACATAAAATTCACATCTATGGCATCACTATTTTGCTCAATCAAAGTAGACAAAGGAATATCATTAAGATCGATAGGAGAACTTCTACTAGCAACCAATTTCACAAGAGCGTCAACTTTTTCACTCAAAGAAGAAATTTTCTTCAACCAAATTAACTTTTTTACTAGTAGGAGCTCTTTCGGTATGCCATTGCGAATAATTTGCCATAATATTATCAAGAAATTTGGTGGCTTCACCCAAAGTAATTTCCATAAAAGTACCACCCGCGGCGGAATCTAAAAGATTACGAGAAAAAAAAATTCAACCCCGCATAAAAAATTTGTATGACCATCCAAAGATTTAACCCATGAGTTGGGCAATTCCTTAGCATCATTTTCATCCTTTCCCAAGATTGTGCAACATTCTCATGTTCAAGTTGCTTGAAATTCATGATCTGGGTCCTAAGGGAAATAATTTTTGCGGGCGTAAAATACTTAGTGATAAAATCATCTTTGCACTTATTCCAAGAATCAATACTATTGCGATGCAAAGAAGAGAACCAAATTTTTGCAGAATCACGCAAAGAAAACGGAAATAATTTCATCTTGACCACATCATTGTCCACATATTTTTTCTTTTGCATATCGCGTAATTCCACGAAGGTATTAAGATGGGACGCGACATCCTCATTAGGAGTACCGGAAAATTGGTCTTTCGTAACAAGATTCAGTAAAGCAGTATTAATATCACAAGTCTCCGCACTAGTGGCGGGAGGAGCAAGTGGAGTGCCGATAAAATCATTGTTGTTGGTATTTGAGAAATCACATAATTTGGTGTTCTCTTGAGTCATGATGACCACACAACAAGATTGCACTCAAAAACAGATCCGGCAAGAAAATGGTGAATGGAAAAGAGGGGCGAATAAAATGGCAAATTTTTGTGAAGTGGGGAGAGGAAAACGAGATGCAAATGGCAAATAATGTAAATTGCAAGGAGATGAGATTTGTGATTATGAACCTGGTATATGTTGAAGATCCTCCCCGGCAACGGCGCTAGAAATTCCTTTTGATGTCGCTTGAAGCTACGCCAGTATTTCCCCAAAGAGGAATGGATGATGCAGCACAGCGGTGGTAGGTATTTCCCCCAGATATGAAACCAAGTTTATCGAACTAGAAGGAGAATCAAGCAACACAACATAAACAACCCCTTGATGTCTCTTGAAGCTACGTCGGTATTTCCCCAAAGAGAAAGGGATGATGCACCACAGCGGCGGTAGGTATTTGACTCAGATATGAAACCAAGGTTATCGAACCAGTAGGAGAACCAAGAAACACAATGGAAACAGCCCCTACACACAGATAACAAATCCTCGCAACCCGACGTGTTAAAGGGGTTGTCAATCCCTTTCGGGTAATGGTGCCTGAAATTGGTGCGGACGTGAGATAAATTGTAGTAGATTGATAGATCGAACGCCAAATAAAATAATTAAGAATAAATTGCAGCAAGGTATTTTTGGATTAATAGATCTAAAAATAAAAGCAAATAAAAGTAGATCGCAAAGGCAAATAATATGATAAAGAGACCCTGGGGCCGTAGGTTTCACTAGTGGCTTCTCTCGAGAAAAATAGCACAGCGGTGGGCAAACAAATTACTGTTGGACAATTGATAGAACTTCAAAAAAAAATTGACTGGGAACTGTGGGTCAAAACCCCCACAGCAGATCAAAACTTTATTGAAAAATAACAGATACAACAAGTTGATTACAAGGAGTAACCAGGTTACAAGAAAGAAGAAAAAGGAAAGCCCTACCAAACTAGCTTAAGGGGGGAGGTAAGAAATCCACTTGAGCAGGTCATCCTTGTAAGCAGCTCTGATTCTGTGCTGCATGAGGCTAATATCCTGCCTGAAAGCAAACCTCCATTTATTGAAACTTGCCCTCTCATTTCTGAACACTTTGGCATTTCTGATGATCCAAATATGCCAGCAAGCAATGAATACCACTTCAGAGAAGAAAGGCCTTTCAAAATTTCTCCTTGCCTGAGTAACCAGCTCAATCATGGAGGTTCCAGCAGACCAATCAATTTGCAGATAATTCCAGACCCTTACACTGAAATTGCAATTGAAGAACAAGTGATCCCTTGTTTCCCTAGCCTGCAAAGGGCATAGCCTACAGTGGACACCATCCTCCATGTGCCAGTGTCTTCTCTGAACCATATCCTTGGTGTTCAACCTGTCCATAACAAGCATCCAAGCAAAGACCTTGATTTTGAGAGTACAGGAGGATTTCCATATCCGACAGAGCAAAGGATTGAAGGACTCAGTCTGAAAGGAGTGTGAGTAAAACATCTTGGGCTTGTAAAACTTGGAAGAGCCCTGCCAGAACCTACAGTCCTTCGAGCTGGGGTCTCTTCTGTGTGAGTCCATTAAATCCTTTATCAGATTTAACTCATCAAAAGCTTGAGCCAATAAGGGAAGATGAAAAAGTTGGTGCAGATCATGGGTATTAAAAATATCCTTAATTGAGACCCAGGGGTCCTTGGCAAAAGAGAAAATCCTTTGGAATCTTGCCTGCAAACTAGATGTTTCAGAGCCAAGGTCCCAGTTATCAGACCAAAATAGAGCAGTGTCCCCTTCATTGATCTGCACCCAGGAGCAGTCCCTAAAATGCTGCATGACTTTACAAATATCTCTCCACCAGAAGGAGCCACAATCATTTGTTCCCTGGGGCATTCTCTCAAAATAATATGAATCCCAAACTAGGGATACCTAGGGAATTTCTCGTTTGTTCAAGAAATTACTGGCATGCTTGAGGAGGAGAGCCACATTCTGAACCCCCAGATTAAGAATACCAAGACATTCTGAGCCATTTGGGAGTGATCAGAGACTACAGTTCCATCAGGTAGTCTTAAACTAGCTATAGAGTTCCTCCTGTGCCTCTCAGTGGCCATAGCATGGAAGAATTTAGTGTTTTCTCCCCCCACCTTAAAGTACCAGATAGAGCATCGCTTCTTCCAGTACAGAAACTGTAAGTGCAGGAGCTTTTCCAGATGGGTTTTGACAATTCTTCTGAAATTGTTCTCTTGAATAAAGAGAGGCCTCCACTCCTCTAATTCGTCCAGAAGGAAGATGACATGATTGCATTTGCTAATCAATAACCTCAATTTGGAAATATTCATTTGCCATCTCTTAAGACACATTCTCAAACATTTAAATTTGTCTGCAATTTTAGCAGTTATGTGTGTTTTCCGAGAGGGCTGCTTCCAAGAAGATTCAACACAGTTCATGAAACCCTCCAGTTCAATCCAATAGTTTTCAAACCTAAAGATATTTGATTTTGTAATGGAAGTCTTGATGGACACTAAACAAGGCACATGATCGGATGCAGTCCGAGCCAGGGGCAGAACTTCAGTCATGGGGTAATCGGAAATCCAATCTACAGAAGTAAAAAACCAGTCTAGCTACTCAAGAAGTGGGGTGTCCTGCATATTGGACCATGTGTAGGATCTGCCTTTGATTGGAAGCTCAAGGAGGCCTAGGTGACCAATAATCTCGTTAAAAATGAACATGTCATTTACCCCTAGGTAAGTTTCTGTTATCCACAGATCGGAGGAAATTGAAATCGCCAAGTAGCAACCAGTGCTCATTGATAGGTATGACCAGGTTGTATAACCAATCCGCAAAGTTGTCCCTGGCTACACCCTGACAAGGGCCATAAACAGCCACAAGAGTCCAAGTTTCATTATTTTTCCTGGAAGTAAATTGAACAACCACAGCAAACTGCTTTACTTCAATTACAATGCCACTAAAAACTGTAGAATTCCAGACAACAATAATTCCACCAGAGGCTCCAATTGAAGGAGAACAGACAAAAGAGTCAAATCTTTTAGGGCAGAAAGATTTGATTGTCCTAGAGTCAAAAGAAGCACATTTTGTTTCTTGCAGACAAGCTATTGAACATCGGCTTTCCTCAATTTTCTGCCTAACAGCTCTCTGTCTAGCTTCAGAGTTCAGACCTCTTACATTCCAACACAGAACATTCCAGTTTCTACAAGTATTACTCATTATAGAAAAAGATAAAGACCAGAAACCACATGGCACACAATACCACATGTCTAACATAGCACAGTCTAGTCTGTCCCAACATTACCAAGCACCAAGGTTCCAGAAGCAGAAAATTGCCAAAAAATAAAGATAAAGCAAAGTTAAGGGCTTGCGAAACCCAATATACCAGGGACACTCTAATCATTATATCAAGGCGAAGCTACAGCAGGTGGGTCCACCATAAGTGCATCCACAGATAGCAGAGCAGCATCAATCTGAAGCTCGCGTCCAACTTCTTGGAGTCTACTGACAGGGGTTGCAGTAGGAATTTCATTAGAAGCAGGCTCTTCATACATGTGGGCCGTGAAAGGCTTGGCCTTGGGCTTCTTTCTCTTGGGCTGTAGTGCGAGCTCTTGGAATGTGGGCTTGAAACCATCACGCTGGGCCGAGCTTCTAGTGCAGCGTCGAACTGTGGTGTCGACAATTGGAGTTGGCGCCTGAGTCTTTCGGGGCCTGCGAGCTTTAACCGCAGCAGAAGGGGGAACCTGCACAGGTTGCACATCAACAGGATCAGAAAAAAGTGCCCTGGCAACTAGCCTAGCTGGCTCCTCTTCCCTCCATGTAAGTCGTGGCAGGTCCGAATCGCTGAAAGCCAAATCCCAGCTCCTCTTAGACAGAACAACCGGCGACAAAGGCTGCAGCAGCACTGGCCTGGGCACAGAGAACGCTACAGGAGCTTGCAGAAGGTTCTCAAAAGACCTCCTCCAAATCATCTCCGGGGGCAAAGGAGGCCCAAAAGGAATCGCAGGTAGAGCAATCTCCTCCGTGACAGCAGGAGGCTGATACACCACAATAGCCCAATTGTTTGCTGCATCTTCATTGACTACAGGCAACATAGTTGCTTCAGATAGATCATCCTCCACCACAATGACGGGTGGACCTTGGTCAGTAGCAGAGCTTGGTTGGGCAGAGAGATCCACCACCATTGATTCTTGATCTTGAACAGGTTCAGGCTCAGCATTGTCTTGGCCATTTCCCCAATTGTCCTCAGCTACTTCAATGATCACAGGCTCTGGCGGCGGAGGAGGGACTGCATTCCACCCCAAGGCGGGGTAGGCAGGAAGGTTAAACTGGGGTAACTCAGGGAAAGGAACACCCGGAACTGGATGCGGATTTCCATTAATGGGCATCCAATCTTCATCCTGGGGCATTTGCTCAGCAAAGTTCGCCCCCAAAATGTATAGAGGCACAGTCCAAGAAACCCGCGCCCCACCATAGGCCGCAAAATCCATGAAGACCACATCACGTGGCACAAGAATATCCTCTGGGAATGAAGCAAAAACCAAAGAGCGAACCAAATAGGGGTCCTCACTGATCCAATGGTGAAATTTGCCAAAAGTATTCACAGCTGCCCTAATGCATTCTGTGTTGCGAAGGTCCAGCGGAATACCAAGAAACATAAGAAGTCCCTGACAAAAACCCTGAACGCCCCTAAAATTTTCCCCCTCGTCATGCTTCATAAATCACACAAAACGGTCATTACCCAGCGGCTGAGGCGGAAGTTGCAGCAAAGAAAATCTGACGGCAGCATCTCGAAGCTCAAAAAGCCCAACAGACCGGACCCAAGGCTGGGCTGACCGAACATGAACACCATACCCTTGCAACCACTGCACTACTTCCTCTCTAGCAGCACCAATCTCATCTGGTTGAGGAATAGGCATTACCTCCGCAAGCATGAACTCCTCATGGCAGCGCACAATTGGGATATGTGGCGTCACAAAGGTTCGTGGCAGACGATCTTCTCCACCATCAACGATATGGTGACAAGAAGGTACGTACTGCAGGGGATCTAGATGGAAGTTGGCCATCGGAGTCGAGAGCTCCGCCTCCAAAGACGGCGAGTGCAAGGGTGGGGGGTGTTGCAGGCGGCAAGGTCGGTGGTGTCTTGGGGCCGGGGCTGATGGAACTGGACGACGGTGTAAATGCGGAAGTGCAAGGGAGGTCCAAGTTTGGTAAAGGATTTGTCAGAGAGATATTCCCGCAGCGCGCCTCGGTAGATGGAGCGTTAACGGGCTTGGCTTGCCACACGAGCCCCAAGATTCTAGCAAATTTGTTACAATCTTTTTTGACATGACCAGACCGAAGGCAGGAGATACACCAAAGCGTAGATGTACATGCAGAAGCGAAGTGACCCTTTTCAAGGCACTTGTGACACGTAGAAATTTCATCAACCATACCAGAAATTAAATTATCAAAATCATCCCTTGCTTGTTGATATGAGGGGATATCCAGCTGCTCCCCAAAGGAAACCGGCGAAGCCCGACCCACCTCAGCGGAGGATGATGATTGATCAAGGCCCTCCGAGGCCACAGAAGCGGGCCCAACATGGCCCGACGCGTCCTCATTCAAAGGAACAGAATTCCCGCCCGAGATGGGTGGCGTGCGATCAGCGTGGGGCCTAAGATCATGCACCGTACCAAACGAGATAGATGGTCTCGCCGACGTCCACCGGAGAGTCGCCAGCAATGTTGGATGAATAATAACCCGCTCATGAGAAGAAATTGAGTATCCCGCCTGTTGAATATCATGAATGCAACTTTCCGTAGCTGGATAACGATAATCCTAGCAAGCACCATAGCTCTGAAAAACTGCAAATGAGAGCTTTTTGCCAATTGAATGAGCAGATTTGAAGGAAGACTTAGATGGCTTAGAACGCAGGGCTAAAACCCCCAGTGCCGCACGTCTCTTGGAGGGACTCACTAGGATCCACTCAGCATCACACTCCAAATTCCAGATCTTGAACTCACGACTCCAATTAGGACCACCGTTACTCCACAGATGAAAGTAACATTTGAATTGATCGCAAGAAAAAGACCGAAGGCGAAGAATAATCATGGCAACAACCTTGCAAGAGACTTGAAATCCAAATACCTTGTCCTTTATCAAAAATACCATGAAATCAATGCCCGAACCACCAATAGCTGCTTCCAGAGCCGCAGCCACAGAATCTTCGTTCAAACGAAAATTGTGGCATCCAAACGAAACCACCATGGTGAAGATGTAGGAGTCCTCCATGGGGTGTACCGAAAAGCCCGTAGATTTGAAAACCTTCTCCGCAAAGGCCAAACCCTTGGAGAAGTCCAAGCCAAGGGTGGAACCCTCCATGGAACCCATTGAAGATGGGTATGAACGTGTAGATCTCGGAGCGCCGAAGAGATCCACTGGAAGGGAACTAGAATTTAGTGGCTAGTGGAGGAGATCGCCGGAAGGGGGTGGAGATCGCCGGGGTGGGGGTGGGAGCGCTCCATAACTCTTCGCCGGGTGCCTCATGCAAGAACTTCAAATATTCATGACGATATCCAGGCAATGATCATTATATAGGCATCACGTCCAAGATTAGTAGACCGACTCCTGCCTACATCTACTACTATTACTCCACACATCGACCGCTATCCAGCATGCATCTAGTGTATTAAGTTCATGGAGAAACGGAGTGATGCAATAAGAACGATGACATAATGTAGACAAGATCTATCTATGTAGAGATAGACCCCATCGTTTTATCCTTAATAGCAATGATACATACGTGTCGGTTCCCTTTCAGTCACTGGGATCAAGCACCGTAAGATCGAACCCACTACAAAGCACTAATAACCCACAAGTATAGGGGATCGCGACAGTTTTCGAGGGTAGAGTATTCAACCCAAATTTATTGATTCGACACAAGGGGAGCCAAAGAATATTATCAAGTATTAGCAGCTGAGTTGTCAATTCAATCACACCTGGAAACTTAATATCTGCAGCAAAGTGTTTAGTTGCAAAGTAATATCATAGTAGTGGTAACTGTAGCAAAAGGTAACGGTAGCAAAACTAATATTTTTGGTGTTTTGTAGGGATTGTAACAATAGCAACGGAAAACTAAATAAGCGAAGAACAATATATGGAAAGCTCATAGGCACTGGATCAGTGATAGAGAATTATGCCGGATGCGATCGATCATGTAACATTCATAACCTAGGGTGACACAGAACAAGCTCCAATTCATCAATGTAATGTAGGCATGTATTCCGAATATAGTCATATGTGCTTATGGAAAAGAACTTGCATGGCATCTTTTGTCCTACCCTGCCGTGGCAGCGGGGTCCTAGCGGAAACTAAGGGATATTAAGGCCTCCTTTTAATAGAGTACCGGACCAAAGCATTAACACATAGTGAATACATGAACCCCTCGAACTACGGTCATCATCGGGAGTGGTCCCGATTATTGTCACTTCGGGGTTGCCGGATCATAACACATAGTAGGTGACTATAGACTTGCAAGATAGGATCAAGAACTCTCATATATTGATGAAAACATAATAGGTTCAGATCTGAAATCATGGCACTCAGGCCCTAGTGACAAGCATTAAGCATAGCAAAGTCATAGCAACATCAATCTCAGAACATAGTGGATACTAGGGATCAAACCCTAACAAAACTAACTCGATTACATGATAAATATCATCCAACCCATCACCGTCCAGCAAGCCTACGATGGAATTACTCACGCACGGCGGTGAGCATCATGAAATTGGTGATGGAGGAAGGTTGATTATGACGATGGCGACGGATTCCCCTCCCCGGAGAGAGTTTAGGGCTTGGCGGCGGCTCCGTATCGTAAAACGCGATGCATCCTTCTCTCTGGTTTTTTTCTTCCTAAAAGTGAATATATGGAGTCAAGGTTGAGGCCGGTGGAGCGTCAGAGGGCCCACGAGGCAGGGGGGCGCGCCCAGGGGGGTAGGGCGTGCCCCCACCCTCGTGGACAGGTGGAGGCCCCCCTGACGTGGATCTTCCTTCCAGTATTTTTTATATATTCCAAAATAATTTTCCGTTGATTTTCAGGTCATTCCGAGAACTTTTATTCTGCACAAAAATAACACCATGGCAATTCTGCTGAAAATAGTGTCAGTCCGGGTTAGTTCTATTCAAATCATGCAAGTTAGAGTCCAAAACAAGGGCAAAAGTGTTTGGAGAAGTACATATGACGGAGACATATCAACTCCCCCAAGCTTAAGCCTTTGCTCGTCCTCAAGAAATTCAGTTGATAAACTGAAAGTGATAAAGAAAAACTTTTACAAACTCTGTTTGCTCTTGTTGTTGTAAATATGTAAAGACTGCATTCAAGTTTTCAGCAAAGATTATGAACTAACCATATTCATAATAACATTTAGGTCTCATTTTTACTCATATCAATGACATAATCAACTAGCGAGCAATAATAATAAATCTCAGATGACAACACTTTCTCAAAACAATCATGATATGATATAACAAGATGGTATCTCGCTAGCCCTTTCTGAGACCGCAAAACATAAATGCAGAGCACCTTTAAAGATCAAGGACTGGCTAGACATTGTAATTTATGGTAAAAGAGATCCAGTCAAGTCATACTCAATGTAAACTAACAGTAATGAATGCAAATGATAGCGGTGCTCTCCAACTGGTGCTTTTTAATAAGAGGGTGATGACTCAACATAAAAGTAAATAGATAGGCCCTTCGCAGAGGGAAGCAGGGATTTGTTGAGGTGCCAGAGCTCGGTTTTGAAATAGATAGGAATAATATTTTGAGCGGTATACTTTCATTGTCAACATAACAACCAAGAGATGGTGACATCTTCCATGCTACACACATTATAGGCGGTTCCCAGACAGAATGGTAAAGTTTATACTCCCCCTCCACCAACAAGCATCAATCCATGGCTTGCTCGAAACAACGAGTGCCTCCAACTAACAATAGTCCCGGGGGAGTTTTGTTTGCAATTATTTTGATTTGATTTGCATAAAGCATGGGACTAGGCATCCCGGTGACCAGCCACTTTCTCGTGAGTGAGGAGCGGAGTCCACTCCTCTTGAGAATAACCCGCCTAACATGGAAGATGTGGACAGCCCTAGTTGATACATGAGCTATTCGAGCATACAAAACAGAATGTTTATTTGAAGGTTTATAGTTTGGCACATACAAATTTACTTGGAATGGCAGGTAGATACCGTATATAGGTAGGTATGGTGGACTCATATGGAACAACTTTGGGGTTTATGGAATTGGATGCACAAGCAGTATTCCCGCTTAGTACAAGTGAAGGCTAGCAAAAGACTGGGAAGCGACCAGCTAGAGAGCAACAATAGTCATGAACATGCATTAAAATTAATCAACACCGAATGCAAGCATGAGTAGGATATAATGCAACATGAACATAAATATCATAGAGGCTATGTTGATTTTGTTTCAACTACATGCGTGAACATGTGCCAAGTCAAGCCACTCGAATCGTTCAAAAGAGGATACCACCCCATCATACCACATCACAACCATTTTAATAGCATGTTGGCACGCAAGGTAAACCATTATAAGCTCCTAGCTAATTAAGCATGGCATAAGCAACTATAATATCTCATTGTCATTGCAAACATGTTTATTCATAATAGGATGAATCAGGAACGATGGACTGATCATATTTACAAAAACAAGAGAGGTCGAGTTCATACCAGCTTTTCTCATCTCAATAAGTTCATCATATAATCATCATTATTTCCTTTCACTTGCCCGACCGAATAGTGTGAATAATAATAATAGTGCACGTGCATTGGACTAAGCTGGAATCTGCAAGCATTCAATTCAAGAGAGAAGACAAGGTAATATGGGCTCTTTGTTAGATCAACAATAATGCATATAAGAGCCACTCAACATTTTCATTATGGTCTTCCCCTCTCGACCCCTAGACAACAAGAAAATAAATAAAACTATTTACACGGGAAAGCTCCCAACAAGCAAAAGAAGAACGAGAAATATTTTTGGGTTTTCTTTTTAATTATTATTACTACTACATGAAAATTAAACTAACTAAAAGCTACAACTAATTTTTTATTATTATTATTAAGGTTTATTAAACACACAAGAAGAAAGCATAAAAAGGAAAATAAACTAGCATGGATGATACAATGAAAAAGTATGAGCACCGACACCTAGCACGAGTGTGTGACATAAATGTAATGTCGATGAGAAATACGTACTCCCCCAAGCTTAGGATTTTGGCCTAAGTTGGTCTATGGCCACGGCTGGCCTGGCGGATATCCAAAGTAATAGTTGGGGTCGTACTGTGAAGAAGCCTCAGATTGCCATTGGTTGGCAATCACCTCCGGATCCCACTAGTAATCAGACTGTCGTGGAGGATCAAATTGTGGTTCCGGCTCTGGCTCTATAGCTGATGTAGGGTTCTGGTAGGCGTGAATGGCCTCCAACGGAACAAGGTACTTGCCTGCAGATAAATCAAACAAGGAAGGAGCAGGCAAGGTAATAGTCTCAGGATGATTTTTTACCAAATATTAATTTGTACTTAAGCGCCTTTTCCCTATTCTTAATAATAAAATCATGTGCTACCATACTCTTATAATCTAGATAAACAAGAGGCAACAACTTCTCTTCCTTCTCATAATGCCTAATAGGTATGTTAAAGTGTGCAGCGATGCGCGAGGCGAAGATGCCTCCAAGAACGGGGCCCTTAGTACGGTTAAGATTTAACCGCTTTGCAACAATAGCGCCCATACTAAATGTGTGATCACGGAACAAGGCATGGCACAAAATAACAATATTAGGGGCACTAAGGTTGCCACAGTTTCCATGACCAATTAAGCATCTACTAGCAAATATTGCAAAGTAATGTAAAATAGGAAAATGTATGCTAGTAATTCGTGCGTCGGAAACCTTCCTCGTTTCCCCTACAGCAATGGTATTAATAAACCCATCCACATCGTCACGATGTGGTTCCTCTATGCTGCCCTCAAAAGGTATCAAACAAACCTGACAAAAATCACAAAGTGACATCTCCTTATGCTCATCATATAAATAAAATTCCACCGTAGGTGGTGAGCTCCTAGCATCGAAATGAAAGTTTTGCACAAAGATATTGGTGAGTAAGAGATATTGTTCGCGTTGGTCGTGGAGGAAGGCGGTGAGGCCTGCATTCTCAGCCAATTCATATAAATCATCATAAAACATGGCTGCTCTCAAGAAATTATCACAAGGCCATTCACACGGCCAAACTTTCGCGGTGTGAGGGAGATTATATTTGGGCCTCTTATCCTCCTCACTTTGCTTATCCTTCGAGCTTCGGCTCGATGAGCCCCTCAAAAATCTCTTCATCTTTTTCTGAAAATTTCTGAAATTTTTAGTAACTTCAAAATAAAGTGAACCAAACTCAACAAAATTGATAGCAACTACTCCCACAAGTGCCTAGAGGATATATCATGCATTAAAACTACTTTTGACCACATAAATTTGACATGCAAGCTCAAGAACAGGGTCACCTAAGCAGCAAAAATATGCAATGAATAAAGCACTAGAACAAAAACTAATTGGACCATTGGAGGAGTCACATACCAAAGAACAATCCCCCAAAGCAATTTTTTGAATGGAGCTTTGAGCAAGGAGATCGAAAATGGCAGCACAATGAGCTTGGACTCGGGTTTGAGCTGGCTAGTGATGTTTGTGGGAGGAAGAAGGAGTGTGTGGTAGCTGGAATAAGTGGAGGGGAGCCACCGTGGGCCCACGAGGCAGGGGGTGCGCCCAGGGGGGTAGGGCACGCCCTGGACCCTCGTGGCCAGGTGCTTGCTCCCCCTGATGTGTTCTCAGTGCCAGATATTCTCAAATATTCCAGAAAAAATCATATTTAAATTTCAGGGCATTTGGAGAACTTTTATTTTCGGTGTATTTTTTATTGCATTGATAATTCAGAAAACAGACAGAATATACTATTTTTGCTTTATTTCAACTAAATAACAGAAAGTAAAAAGAGGGTATAGAGAGTTGTGTTTTCTAAATTCATCCATCTCATGCTCATCACAACGAATCCACTAACAAGGTTGATCAGGACTTGTTAACAAAGTCATTCCGAGTAACATGGAACCGGAGAATTTTCGAATAACACTAGGTTATATCAACGGGGATATGCATGTCCCCAACAATAAGAATATCATATTTCTTCTTGACAGTAGGAAGAGGAAATTCAAAATCTCCAATAGTTATTGTTGAAAATTTTCCAATAGAATTGATACTATGGACTTGAGGTTGTTTCCTTGAAAAGTGTACCGTATGCTCATTACCATTAACATCAAAAGTGACATTGCCTTTGGTGCAATTAATAACAGCCCCTACAGTATTCAAAAAGGGTCTTCCAAGAATAATAGACATACTATCGTCCTCGGGAATATCAAGAATAACAAAGTCCGTTAAAATAGTAACGTTTACAAATACAACAGGCACATCCTCACAAATACCAACAGGTATTGCAGTTGATTTATCAGCCATTTGCAAAGATATTTCAGTAGGTGTCAACTTATTCAAATCAAGTCTACGATATAAAGAGAGAGGCATAACACTAACACCGGCTCCAAGATCACATAAAGCAGTTTTAACATAGTTTCTTTTAATGGAGCATGGTATAGTTGGTACTCCTGGATCTCCAAGTTTCTTTGGTATTCCACCCTTAAAAGTATAATTAGCAAGCATGGTGGAAATTTCAGCTTCCGGTATCTTTCTTTTATTAGTAACAATATCTTTCATATATTTAGCATAAGGATTCATTTTAAGCATATCAGTCAAACGCATACGCAAAAAGATAGGTCTAATCATTTCAGCAAAGTGCTCAAAATCCTCATCATCCTTTTTCTTGGATGGTTTAGGAGGAAAAGGCACGGGTTTCTGAACCCATGGTTCTCTTTCTTTACCGTGCTTCCTAGCAACAAAGTCTCTCTTATCATAACGTTGATTCTTTGATTGTGGGTTATAAAGATCAACAACAGGTTCTATCTCTACATCATTATCATTGCTAACACACTACTAGGAAAAGGGCTATAGATGAAATGGATACTAATGGCGCACCTGACATGTGGTGCGCCACTACAATATAGCAGTGGCACACCATGTGCAGGTGCGCCATTAGTGTGGAAGACACTAATGGCGCACCAGATACATGGTGCGCCACTAGTAACATTTTTTTCATTTTTCCAAACATTGTAATGGCACATCATGTAGACAGTGCGCCATTACTAGTTAAAACTAGTAATGGCGCACTGCACAGGTGCGCCATTACTAAGTTTTTTTCCCCTGGCTAATGGCGCACCGCCAGGGGGTGCGCCATTAGTAATCTTCCCCCTAGCTAATTCGCCTGATCCCTTCGTCCCTCCCTCCACTTGCCCCCCCCCCCTCGCTCCAAACCCGGCCACTCCAATGACCCCCGCGCCCCGCCTCGCCGTCTCGGGCCTCGCCGCCGACCCACTGCGCCGCCGCCCGGTCTCCTCTGCCCGTAAGCCCCCCTCCTCCGCCCCTCCATCGCCTTCGGCCTCGTGCCCCACCCGCCGCCGCCCCCAAATCTCTCTATCGCTCCCTGCCGCCGCCTTCCTCCTCCCCCACCCCCCAATCCAGCCCCGCCGCCGCCTTCCTCCTCCCCCACCCCCCAATCCAGCCCCGCCACCGACGACTCTGCCCGCCACCGGCTCCCCGCACCATCTCCTCCTCCACCGACAACCCCGAGTTCAGGGCCGTGCCCACTATCTCCTCTGCCTCCGGACGCCGCCCCCTCCCCCGTCATGCAGAGCATCCAGGCGAGACGCCGACGCCCCCCTCTTCACCGCCCTCCTCGACGACGCCCCCCTCTTCAACACCGGCCGCTGTCGACCTGCCTCTGCCTTGTCACCGGACGGCGAGCTCCTCTGCTATGAAAATTTGTCAATTGAAGCGCTTGAATGATGTTAGCTTAGCATTTGATGATAAATGTGATGTTCTTTATGTCAGTGTGAAACTCGATGGATAGGGTGTAAGATTTAGTTAGTATGTCTAGTCTATTAGGAAGGGGGTGCAAAGTTGCATGCTCAGGAGTTTGAAAAATGAGCCTAATTGGTCGGTGGCATAGCTTAAAAGTTATCTGCCTTGGCTCAAATGAAGGTGGTTCGATATCTTGAAATAAGCAAACATGCCTTGTGTCAAACCATATTTTAAATCTGCAAGCTTGATTTTTCTTCTATCTGCTATTTTCTCATGCTTTGGCTTGTAAAACTAAATTGGGACTTAGGGCCAAAGTAGATAGAAGGTGCAATCTTGGCCATTTTTTCACATGCTTCCGTTTAGACTCTTGAGAGCTAGAGCTATTTATCAATATTTTCCTTTAACACACCAGCATATGTATGACATGAGCTCTTATGTTTTCAGAACATTGAGACTGAGCTTAACTAATTTTGATTGGTCATTTTTTATATGATGATGAGGAGGACTATCTTATTTGGCATGACTAGTAATTAACTGGTAGTAACTGATAGTGTGATACCCATCATGCAGACATGCTTTAGGCAGGCTTGGTAGATTTGTCAAGGCAGGCTTGATATGCATGCATGCATTCTTTGCTTGTTTATATTCATTCTTGTAAACTGAACATGCTCATCTATCTAACTATCTATCTACCTGCTTTAGTATGTATGTATGCATTGTATTTTTATTTCCTTTGGAAAGTAAAGTTAATGTGAAAGGAAGAGAGAAAAAGGAAAGGAGGAAGACAGATGCTTCAGTCAGTCTAAGCCCAGCTAAATTTGAGTGACAATCACCTGCCTGGCTGGCTGGCTGGCATGATCATCTTTTACAGAAAACAATTTTCAGCAAAGGTCATGTCTCCAACCACCATGTCGTGATGATTTTGCAGGTACCCCGAGAGGCCCTTGAGTTTGCTGGAATGTCGATTAACTTCTGTTCCGGCAAATTCGGGTACTCCATATGTCCTATTTTCAGCAAAGGTCATGCTGAAATTTTCCGTGAATTTTAGCATGACTTTGCTAAAAATAGGACATATGGGGTACTTGCGACTAATGCACGGGCCTGGGTATCTTAGTACTTAATTAAGTAGGATCAACTGCCTCTTGTGTTATACATATAGAAGTGTGATATCAACTCATAGTTATTACTAATGTCAAGAGATGATGTAGTTTTGAATTATGAACGTAGGAAATGTCGTCATCGGACGACGAAAGTCTCCCGGGGGAGTGCGGCTGGTGCCACGACGATCGAGGTCTGTGCGACAGGCCTCACCTGGAGGATGATCGGCGCTTCAGCATTAAGCTCGAGGAGACCTTCGAAGTTGAAACGATACACAACGACGACAATTGTTTTTTTCATAATTAAGCATGACTTCAACTATTTCAACGTATAATTTTCATCTTTTACAATTCGAGTATAGCTTATCCCATGCCATGCAAGACGCTATGTCTTGGAGAGGATGGATTTTGAAGACCATGAAATTTCTGAAATAAAGAAAATTCACCTAAGGACTCATCACGATGTGGACTTTGAAGTAAATATGTATAATTCTGAGAGCGTAACCCATTTTGGTTGCAAAAATTGGGAAGCATTTTGCAAGATGTATGGTTTTGATGAGGGTATGCTTATCACCGTGGATCTTGGTAATCCTGACATCGACCAAGACAATATGGACATTTGGGTCCTTGTTGATACGCCTCCAGTTCTACCACTATGTGAGTTTCTCAAACATAGTTATTAGCTAATTTATATTGTTTATTTCAAAATAGTTGACAGCTTATTTCCATTGACAGCTTATTTTTATTGTTCAAAGAATGTGCGGAAGATGGTAGACAAAACCCACTGCACCGATGGCTCAAAATTAACAACTTACAAGGAGAAAAATCAGCTGGTCGGATTTTGTACTGACATTGAGAATTACAATATCCACAATCAAACTCCTCAACATTATGGTCAATACGTGCCACTAGTATCATGGAGATACCCATTACAATATGTGTTCAACTATGATAACTACCATGGAGATACCCTGGTAAGATTTTTACTATTACGACATCCGTGCATCTTTTGCATACTTCTAAAACAAGTACATCATTGCTAACTATGAAGTTATTACTATGTTTTTCAACAGATAATCCCAGAGAATTGTGTGCCTCATTTGATGTATCAGAAAGGTAGTCTTAATGTTTTGAACATACATCCAGGTCATCCTACGAATCTCAACTATCCATACGAGATTTCTAAAAGAAGTGGAGACATGAAAATCAAAGGATGGAAAAAATGTATGGACAGTCGTAAGGAGGTTCTTGGAAGCAAAAGGAAACGAAGCGCAAGAATTGGAGACAGGATGTTCTCCATTCTCCATAATGGAGAGTCAGGGTCTATATTGTTTTATGCTATTTTACCTTAAATAGGGTATTTAGGTCCTGCCTAATACTGATGATCATGTGCTAAGAACAATTAAGTAGGGTTGGTTCGATGACTATCAAGATGATGATCGTATGACTTGTTATTAATAATGAATAGAAGTTGTATGATGATGATTAGTAGGACTTGTTAGGATTAGTATTACTTCCGACAAACTCGCTAGTCGCAATCTCGGGATTTGTAATGTTCTATCTTTGTTCGGTCTTTTTAATTCGGAGACTAATATGATGAATTGTATTCGGAGACTAATCTTCTATTGTATTCGATGAATCTGCTCTTGCTGTGGGGTGCTGTCTATATTCTATACAATAATATATTTTGTAACCTGTGCAAAATTCAGAAAAGTAAAAAAAACCTAATATTCATACTAATGGCGCATCACCCCACAGTGCGCCACTAGTATGCCAGATACTAATGGCGCATGGTGGTCTATACTAATGGCGCACAGCGTGGTGCGCCATTAGTATACCAGATACTAATGGCGCACAAGTGGTGCACCATTAGTAAAAAAAATACTAGTGACGTCGTACTAGTGGCGCACCAGTAGTGCGCCATTAGTACGCAAAACTGGTGCGCCACTAGTAGGCCTTTTCCTAGTAGTGACACTACAAAAAAAGACACATCCGTGACATTTTGGGCCGAACAAATTTTTTTCTGTCATACATATGACACTTCTATGACGATAATTGTGACAAAACCCGGTATCATCATAGATGTGGTGGGCTCCTACTTCTATGACAAAAAATCATGACGGAAAATGGGCTTTTCGTCCTGGGCGGGCCGGAGACGCAGCTGCATGACATTCTATGGGCCGTCCATGACAGAAAAAAACGTGGTAGAAGCGAGGGGGATGAAAATTTCGGGGAGTTCTCGGTTATGGTGGGAGGTCGGGGGCCGAGCGATGCGCGGTTCTCTCGTACACGTACGCGCGTATGTGCGAGTCGTTGGCTCTAAATGAACCTGAGCGAGGCGTTGGGCTCTAACTGAACCCGAGCGATTGCACTGTAGGCTACGTGTTACTAAACCCGAGCGATCGATCGATGGCTGTTAACTGAACCCGATCGAGCGATTCCTTCACTACTGCTGCTAACTGAAGCCGATCGATGCTGCCTCTGGGACGAACAGTGAGCGTTGCGGGGGGGGTGGTTGGATGAACAGTGAGCGGTGGCGTTGTCTCTGGATGAACAGGACCCCGTGGTGTGGAGGGCTGGATGAACAGTAGACAGTGGAGGGGTGCCCGTGGAGGGGTGGTTGAACAGGACCCCGTGGTGTGGAGGCCTGGATGAACAGTAGACGGTGGAGGGGTGGTTGAATAGTAGCCGGTGGAGTAGCGCGCGGTGGAGGCTGGATGAACAGGAGCCCGTGGAGGCTGGAGGAGGTCGACGGTGAAGATGAACAATATCCCGTGGGGTCCCGTTTTGCGGTACGCCACACCCCTCACGATGAACAGGACCCCTATTTCGACCGTAGCGCTCCAACACAAGTCCGTTTCATCCGTTTTGCGGTACGTCACACCCCTCCCGATCAACAGGACCCCCGTTTCGACCATAGGAGGTCTGTTTCGTCCGTTTTGCGGTACGCCACACCCCTCCCGATGAACAGGATCCCGTTTCAGACATGGCCGGTCGAACACAAGGCCGTTTCCTCCGTTCTGCGGTACGCCAGCCCTCGTTTCCATCGCCTGTTCCGTCCAAGCCCTCCCGATGAACACGACCACGCATTCCGTTCCGACCCAGCCGGTTGGCTCCCATGCGTTTCGTTGCCTCCCGATGAACACGACGCATTCCGTTGCCTCCCCATGAACACGACGATGACGATGTTTCTCCGTTCCGACCCAGCCATGTCAACAAGCCCTCGCCGTACGTATGCGTGAGTAGGCGTTCGAGACCCCGCCCGTATGTACACATACGTGGCCGTATTTTTTTTCTTGCAGCCTGGTCGATGTATGTACATGTACATGCTACTGCGCGCCTCTACTATGACACGTGCGCGCCTCTACATCCACCAGTATATACGTACGTACACGTTCGCGACCAAAATGACAACGCTACGTACGCTTCGACCAGGTGGGTCCCGACTGTCAGGCACTTCCTTGCGTGCGAAGATGTAGCTGGTGGGTCCCAGCAGTCAGGGGGGCGAATCATTTTGTTTTTTTTTGCGCGGACACACTTCCTTGCGTGCGAAGGTGTAGCTGGTGGGTCCCATCAGTTAGGGGGGAAACGTTTTTTCATGAAATATGGTGGCCCGTCCGATGGGTCCCCGCTGTCAGGTAGAGGAATAATTATTTTGCGCGTAATAAGGAGGCACTTCCTTGCTGCGGTCGTGGACCCAGCTGTCAGCGTCTCCACACATAGTACTCTTCCGATGGAAGTCGGTCGTTGACCACATTGACCACGCCGCGCCGAGAGCACCACGGTGCTGGACGACGGCGAGGCCTAGGAAGGGGACGGTACGGAGGTTGGAGACTCGGCGGTTGTTTCCCACATGGAGGGGAGTACGACTGTACGAGGGTTTACTGGTTCGTCTGCCGTCGCCGGAGAATAACAGCAGGTGTGGGTGAGTAGAGGGATGGCTAGGCCAGCGATGGGAGTACGGTGGGGCGGTGAGGCCTGCGCGGCAGCACAGCCGGCCGCGGGGAGGACGGAGCAGGCAGTCCCACCGGTACTTGTTTGAGCGGCTGGAGCAGGAAGAGCAGAGATTGAAGAAGCACGACGGCCGTTGGATGGACATCCAACAGTCAGTGCTTGTGCGTCAACCTTTTTTTAGGAAAGCCTCAAATTTGTGGAAAACAGCATACAACCCATTACAGCCCATTTGCTAATTCTTAAGGTTTTTTTGGAGCCCATATTCTTTTTGTTAGCATTACAGCCCATATTGTGGCCACGGTTAAAAAAGTATACGAAATTTTGCATATTTCGGTGCGGTCCGAACTATTTTTAATCCCGAAATTTTCGACTCACATTCAAACTAATTTTAAAAATAAATGTATATCAATATAAAATCCAACAAATTCTCCACACATAAAAATTAATGTAATTTAAAATCTTGAAATGAAAAAAAGATATTTGAAACTAATTGCCAGCTTGATGTGTCTTAAAAATGTACAGCCCATTTCTCATCACTGATGGGTCATTTTCTCGGCCAGCCGAATGAAAGCTCTCCTCGTCTTGAAAGATTTGCAGCCCAACAGGCCTGACAAAGCGACTTACTTGGCAAATCACAAAAAAACTGGGTTGTGGCCATGGACCCAGCTGTCAGCCTCTCCACGTACAGTACTCTTCTGATGGAAGTCGTTCCTTGACCACGTTGACCACGCCGCACGGAGAACACCACGGCGGTGGACGACGGCGAGGCCTAGGAAGGGGACGACGCAGAGCCGGGGAAGACACGGCAGTGGAAGCCCATGCGGAGAGGAGTACAAGGGTTCACTGGTTCGGCTGCGGTGTGAGGCTGCCGTCGGCGCAGGGCCTGGCCAGCGGTGGGAATAGTAGGGGCGGTGAGGCCTCTACGGCAGCACAGCCGGCCACGGGAGGCAGGAGCATGCGGCACGATCGACGCTGCTTTGGGTGGCTGGAGCAAGAAGGCCAGAGGTTGAAGAAGCACTACGGCCGTTGGATGGACATCGTACGGTCACTCGAGCTAGAATCGTTCATATTGACTAAGTTGACAAAGCCCTTCGTCCCCGTTAACTTAGTAGGCCCACAAGTCAGCCTCCCACCAAGGTGGGTCCCAGCTAGCCGGGGGAGCATTCATTTTTTGTGCGTAATAAGGAGGCACTTCCAGTGGGTCCGAGCTGACAGTGGAGGGAACGTTTTTTTGCGAAATACGATGGCCCATCTGGTGGGTCCCAGCAGTCAGGGGGAAACGATTTTTTCACAAAATACTTGTGGCCCGTCCGGTGGGTCCCCGCTGTCAGGTGGAGGAATAATTATTTTCCACGTAATAAGGAGGCACTTCCTTCCAGCTGCCGTGGACCCAGCTGTCAGCCTCTCCACGTATAGTACTCTTCCGATGGAAGTCGGTCGTTGACCACATTGACCACGCCGCACCGAGAGCACCACGGCGGTGGACGACGGCGAGGCCTAGGAAGGGGACGACGCGGAGCCGGGCAAGACATGGCAGTGGATGCCCACGCGGAGAGGAGTACGAGCGTTCACTGGTTCGACTGCGGTGTGAGGCTGTCGTCGCCACAGAATAACAGGGGGTGTGGGTGAGTGGAGGGATGGCCTGGCCAGCGGTGGGAGTAGTATGGGGGCGGTGAGGCCTCCGCGACAGCACAGCCGGCCACCGGAGGCAGGAGCAGGCGGCACGACCGGCGCTGCTTTGGGTGGCTGGACCAAGAAGACCAGAGGTTGAAGAAGCACTATGGCCGTTGGATGGACATCGTACGGTCACTGAAGATAGAATCGTTTATATTGACTAAGTTGACAAAGCCCTTGGTATGCTCCAACTTAGTAGGCCCATAGGTCAGCCTCTGAAACGGTGCGCCCTAGATGTCAGGGGGAGGAATCATTTTTTGGGCGGCCGAAGCTAAGAATATCCGATATTGAAGAAGAAGCATGACATCCGTTGGATAGACATCCAACGGCCACTGCTGCTAGAACCGTGTGTTGACTATAATAAGTTGACAAAGCCTTGCATACGCGTCAACTTATTTTTTTAGGGGACGCGTCACTTAGTAGGCCCACAAGTGTGTGGCAGAGAACTTATAGCCCATTTGCGTTTTGTAAGAATGTACAGCCCATTTTTGAATTCTAATGGAATTTACAAGAGCCCATTTACAGTTTGTTAAAAGTACACCCCATTTTCTAGCTAGGAAAACGATTAATAATTTCAACCAACCGTTGAAGACAGAATTCAATTAAATTTCCCACATTTTGATGGGATCCGAAATATTTTTATCCCGAAATTTCTAGTCAGATTAAATATAAATTTGTATTACGTAAAAATCCAACGAAACATTGCACGCGCAACAATGAAAATTTAAGATTTTCAAAAGCCATAAATAATATTTTATAAACTAATTTCTTGTTTGGTGCATTTTTTATAGTTACTGCCCAGTTTTTATAATTACATCTCATTTATTATTTTTTAAAGCCCATTTTCCTGTTAAGCCTAATGCATCCCTCCCAGGAAAGATTTGCCGCCCAGCGAGGCGGAGAATAACAAGTTGACCTTGCCTAGGTATTCCTCAAAAAGACGTATAGCTGGGCTAGACATTTTCATCTTGAAAAAATTAGTATCTGGACTGGATATCTGGCCTGGGCTAGATGGGCCACAGCCCGCCCAGTTAATACCCTGCTCTCCTCTGAACAACAACGAAATCATCGCCAAGAAAAACTCTGCAGT
The DNA here is from genome assembly GCF_056163025.1 of Triticum urartu. Taxonomy (NCBI): domain Eukaryota; kingdom Viridiplantae; phylum Streptophyta; class Magnoliopsida; order Poales; family Poaceae; genus Triticum; species Triticum urartu. Next base: position 218,233,511 of record NC_141874.1, on the reverse strand, counting down.
GCTCACGCCTCAAAAACACAAATACTGCTCGAGGTGCTTCGTCCCAGCTGTCGGTCGCACCTTGTGCAATTCTCTCGTTTATATTGACTACATAGGCTGACAATGGTGTGGGACCGTGATGTCAGGAAACCAGGAGAAAGCAAAAAAAAATAGTTGTACATAATAAGGAGGCACTTGCGTACGTACGGCTATGGCCCTAGTGGGTCCCTAGTGTCATCCAGTCAAAATAAAGTCATCTCCTGAATCCTCATGTTCATTGACGATGTTAACAATGCTCGGCACCACGGTGAGTGCAACAACTCGAAGGACAACGGAGAGGGCCTCGCGGTCCCTACGGATGGTCTGATACAACGCCCACTGCTCATTCAGGAAGCCAGGATCATCGGACACCTATGAGCACCTTCGAGAAACTGAGACGGCATGAAACGGTAAGGCCGCGCTTGGGAGCTCTGGTTTATTTCAAACCTGTATTAACATACAAGTGTAATTTACTCGTCATCGGAAACAACGCGTAAAATATAGGCGTAATGAAACTGAGGGCCCGAGGTCTATAAGTAAAACCGGCGGGTTACGCGTGTAATCTGAGAGACCAATGTATATTTTACGAGCACTGCTATATGGACGACATTACCAGACGATACATGCACGACGTGCGTATCATGCCATCCATGGGCAAGGTTGAAACAGCAGATAACGGCTGGATTAGCAATCGTCCTAGTGTCATTCAGCGTTTTTATCGTGTGTGAAGTACTTCCGATATTTTACTAGTCGAAATCGACCAACCAAGCGCCTTCGCCCGAGACCATATGCTTTAATTTACAAGCGTCAGTTTTACAAGCAGTTTTGGTTCGAAAACAACAATCCAATCACGGCCTAATATCATGAGTTGGTCGGAAGATCATATGGTTTCATGTCTAACCTACCCGACTTGTCGTATAGGCTATGAATGAAACATCAGATGATGAACTTCTTAAGCACGGAAACAACAGAAGAGGATGATCTTCTTAACAAGCAAATCACTGGCATTAGATCGACATGCAAAACAATACGAAGCATTATTCTTAGGAGGCACGGTGAACAGCTCGTGATGCCGCATGCCACAACATTCCAAGATCAAATTTGCAATCAAACACAAGGCCCGGCATTACATAGACAATATTCAGAACAAACTCTTAACACAGGAATATCTCAGCAGAGTAACTATTTACTTCTAAACTAAACACAGGAATAGGAAAAAACACGACGCTGCTCACAACAAGGGCGTCCCAGTCAAAAATATCAAATCCATGTCTTCTGGCTAACATCAATGAGCAAATTTTGACAAGGTTTTCCAATTCGAATATATTAAACTAACGTCTTCTTGCTAATGTCAATGATTAAACTTTGACAAGCTTTTCCCATTCAAAATATGTAATGCATATGTCGTCCTGTCGTAGCTTCTTGTACTTGTTTGGGCACTTTTTTCCCAGGGCACTCCACGTGTTGTTAAATTGCCAATGGTCTCTGCATACTAGTCATGTCACCGGTGTCTAATAATACTCTGTAAAGCTTCTCGGTCATTCCTTCTGTAATGTAGCGCAAACAGTGACTGCTTCTTTCTGCAAAGTGGAACGACCAACTGGACCCAGTAATGCAGCAGTTTGCCTTGGACACATTGGCTCCTTTTGTGCAGTTCAACTAAAATCGAAGTCGGAATAAAACCGAGCTTTAATATTGATATCCCTGTAAGCAACAATAGGTATAAGGGAAACAATTACTGAGAAATAACGGTTGATGACTTGTACTCCCAGAAGAAAAGCATCTACTGATCTGCTTTATCTTAATGGGAAACAAAGCAGGAGAGTAGCAATTCTCCATCAGTGTGATTCATTCATATTGACTGAGGCATTATCTTAACAATGCCTTGTTTCAACATGTATAAAGAACGACAAAGCAGAAAAGTACCATTCCTAAAACAATGCAACTGATTCATTTTAACAGAGACATTATCTTAACAATACCTTGGTTAAACATGTAGAAAGAACTACAAAGCAGGATAGTACCATTCCTAACAAGTGTTGCAGTTTTGAACTAAGATTCAGTAGTTAATTAATTTTGAGAGTGGTGTTGCTTAATTTTACCAACGGCATTAGATTAATGAAAAGCATAAATAGTTCCAGGGGAGACTGGCGCAACAACAGTATGTGCTTCCATCTACTTATAAAGGGGGTGATGCAGAGTTTGTTGTAACAAAGCAACAAGCATCATGTCTGGGTTGGTCCCATTTTTGTTCACTACTTAATGGGAAAAGACAGCAATACAATAGCTTCAATTCAACATTTATTTAAAATAGTACCAATACAAGTAGCACAACATCTCAAAGCACATTGCACAATCATGTGGATGAAGGCCTGTACTGACCTTTCATGAGACGGACAAGAGAAAATACGAATCTACCAACACGAATAGGAAATCCAATCTCGTTTTGTGCAGTTGCACTGAAATCAAGCAAAGTGTTTCGCGTAGCGAAGCAAAATGTCGCAATAGCAACAAGTTGAATCGATACGAAGACTGGAAACAAATCTCGATCTCCTTTGTGCAGTTCCACCAAAATTAAGCAAAGTCACCGGTGTGACATTCAAGTTGAACTGCACAAAACACTCATAAAACATAAGTGTTTCGAGTAGCAAAGCAAAATGTCGCAATAGCAACAAGTTGAATCGATACCCCTGTTTTAACAAAGGCAAAAAAGGAAACAATTACTTGCCGATAAAGGAGGATGAAACAAACAGTGACAGAAAGAAGCATCTAACTTATCTTGGATGGAAAACAAAGTAGGACAGTAGCATTTCTAAAACAGTTGCATTGATTCATATTAACAAAGACATTTTCTTGAAACAACATTCGTTAAAAAATGTAATTTACTTTTAACAGTGGCATTGCTTCAATTTTCCGGCGGCATTCTTAGATTAACAACAGCAAAATAGCTGTATGGGACATGCCAGCACCATGTGCGTCCATGCGTATAAATGGGTGATGCAGAGTATGTAGCCAAGCAGCATATATGCGATGGTCCCATATTTGTTCTCTTTGAACCTTCTTCCTATGTGAGGGCAGCAAATCTAGTCCTGCACAAACTACCCGACCCCCTAGTTTCTTTCCCTTTTCAACAAAGAGATCGGTTCCTTACAGATGTGTGTAATGGGTTACCCCCTTTTTCCCTTTTCGACCTACAAAGTGGCTGGATAGCCAGTCTATACTACTTTCCGCCCCTCCTTTCCTCATTGAACCACGTCCTAGATTCTTGCTCCAGCCCACCGCACCATTCTTTCCTCTTTGAACCAAGACCTAGATTCGACTACAGATCGAAAAAGATCCACATGTAGCTAGAGCAATGACGGTTTCAAAGAAACGTATAGCTTAGGGTCGTCGGGATGTGGCAAGGCGTGTGGCGGGAGGCCGGATCTGCCCACACTACGTACGGTAGCGAGGAAGAAGGGGTCGGTGGCCCTCCCGCACAGGTGCTGGGTGAAAGAGAACAGCGCAGCCGGCAGTGGATTGCCTCCCTCGCCGAAGGCGATAGAGTGAACACTACACCTACTCCCCTTCCCGGTGCGACGTGATATGGACGCCTCCTTCACCAGCTGTGAGGGGGGAGAGAGAGACAAGAGGCCAATGTAGTCTTGTTTAGATCTGGTGAAGAGAGGGTGATAGACTGTGAATATAGCAAACCCTAGCAAATGAACGCTGAGCCTCCAGCGTGTAACATATATGTTGTGCGGCGAGCGTGTGGAGAGTGCAAACCCTAAGTTGATGTCCACTCTGTTTGTGGTCTATTGTTTTTTTCCTAGTTTTTTTTTGTTTCTTGTTGTTACATTATGTACTTGTGGGATCTTAGATGTGATATCCTCAAATAACATCTAGATGTGAATTAGACAAACTGATTTTCTAACGTACCAAGAAAGAAAACTCGATCAAAAACACGCCACCGCTTCCAGGTCGCGAGAGTCGTCGCGCACACACACATAGACATAGACATGCATATCCGTGTTTACGTAAAATTCCATTTCCATCTCCATCTCCAATCATATTTGTCCAACTGGCACATTATTTACGTTGTTAATTATATACGTAGCAATATTAACGTACATCATCTCTTGTTTGCGCACGTCCGGACCGCTGCCACGGCCGGTCCTGACCAACCCGAACCCTCTTCATCACCCGCGCATGCTTCCTGCCCGAAACGGTCAGTGCCGCATTCATGCCCGGCCAGAGCGGACGCGACCTCTCACTGGCGCCGGCATTGAAGCGGAGCGCCGGCCGAGAGAGCGGGAAAGTTATCATATACTCGGTTTGCGGTGAGTGGCATGCCGAGCGACCATGTGGGGTCGAGTCGTGGAGGAGGGTGAGACACGAACACGACAGACATGATTTAAATGTTGGTTTTGCTCGATGGCACGATCCAACGAAACGAAACGTTGGTTTCTCTCCGTTTCCATTTTTTCTCCGGAAAAACGGAAACTTTCCACTCCATTTTCATTCCTATTCCAAGGTTGCCCCGTTACAACATTCCATCAAATACAAAGGAAAACTAACACGCATGCTGATGCATCTCAATGATTCACAGATCATAGCCAATATTTACTTCACAACTAAAGAAAAAAGTTGTGAGAGCGTGTACGAAAGAAAAACTACTGATGGGGTCACTGCGACTTAAACCCTAAACCCTAAACATCATTTAATTTCCTGGCTAGGTAGAACCTGTCGAAGGAAAGATGGCTGGCACGCTCGGATCATACGATGCTTTTGTGCAGTTCCACTAAAATCGACCTGAGCATCCCTGATGGCAAAGATATTGAAGAAGTGTGATTAGAATAATAGTACTGGCACTAGTTCATGAGACATAAACTCATCACAAGTAGAAGCCGGTAGAAGTAGAGAAAGATCGACATGGAGATGGAGCTACGGCAGTGGAGCAAGCCGGCTCCAAAAGGAAGATGGACTACCTGGGACGTCGGGCTGTAGCTAGAAGGGTGGTTGGGACGCGGCATCGGCCCATACCGCGGTGACCCCCAATTGGGACGCACCGACTGTGGGTTTTCTCCCTTGCCAATGTCGACCGCGTCTACGCAGAACATTGTTCCCTTCCCCCAGCTGCGGGATCAGGCCCGTCGTTCTATGCTTGTGAAGAGAGCAACCTAAGCAAGCAGGCTTGTAGCTTAGGCTCCTGCTAGTGTATATATAGTGTTTTTCTTTTTCTCTCCATATCAACCATTTTATATTGCGCACGTGTCATTCAAGAGTGAAATGATGGTTGCTTCTTCCGACTAACTTACTGTGTGATTTGACTGCTCCTTAGTGGCCCCTACACATACTCCCCCTACGTGTATGCAAAAGTCACACGTACACATGGACGCAAAAACGCGCGCGACGCCCTAATGCATGCATGTCCGAGCACACGACGGAACACACACGGTCACGCTCAAGTGCTCAACCTACACGTGCATGCACACACATACTCAGTCAGGGTGAGCTAGTGACCGTATAAACAACGGAAAATATATATATTGAGCACAATGAGCGTATTATGAAGTCCACAGACCGTATTTTTACAAATATACAGTGACAGACAGTGTATTTATCTCGTTTGAAATTAATCCATATTAACCGGAGAGGAGGCAGCATGTACTAGCATTACTTTGCTGTGTCCCGTCAACTTGCCGAACAAGGAGAAGGTTGCAGGACGGGAGAAGCTTGCGCGCGGTGGCTCGCAGGACAATGAGAAACTTTTGACTAATGCAAGCTCTCCCTCGCTCAGGCGGTGGACGTGCAACAGTTAATTCGGTGTCAGATTGCCAGAAGCATACACTATACTACTACTAGTGCTATTATTGTTCGACTTCCTGAATAGGCGAACAGCCAAGCGCAAATTTCACTAGTACTACTACTATAGTCTATAAAGGTACGTACTATACTAGTACGAACCGGATGGAGGAGCGTCTGCACTCTTATTATAATTTTAAAATGTGATAAAGCAATCTTCAACACATTTGGTTCTCCTCGAGGGTTCTCACATGTGATAATGGAAGTTGATTGCATGGAACACTCGCCACAATTCTCGCTTAATTCTGGCTCATATCCTGTTACAAATAGTAGCGCTCGGTAATATTTCCTCTTTTTTGTTATTCAGCATGTAAACAGGTCAGCAAACCTTGCGGCGCATCTTTGTGTGAACCGTGCTTGCTGCACTTTGAATGTGACCGAGAGCTGGCTTGATGAAACACCTCACTTCCTACTTCTTTTTTTGCGGGGTACCTCGCTTCCTAGTGACCAGTGTCTTGGCTGATCGTCCTAAGAATGCTTATATATGAATAAAGCTCTCTCATTTACCCGCAAAAAAGATTAAGCCATATGAGCGCTGCTATGCAGACGACTCATGGTGCACGATTCTTGCACGATAGTGCTAATCAAGCCGTCCATGCCTATGAGCAAACTACGACATGCCAATGGATTCACCATCGTCCAGCTTTCGTCTGAACAAGTATTGTCTGCGTAGTAGTTTCGAAGCCATATTAACCGGAAAGGAGGGAGTATGGACTAGCACTACTTTTTGGTGTGTCCCGTCAACTCGCAGAACGAGGAGAAGCTTGCAGGACAAGGTGAAGCTCGCTTACGCCTTTTGACTAATGCAACCTACCCTCGGTGGACATGCATCAGTCCATTCGGTGTCAGATTGTGAGAGGCATACACTGTAGTACCCAACATGCGGAGTACCATCATTGTTCGACTTCACAAAGAGGCGAAGAGCCAAGCGCAGTAGTACGAGTAGTACTACTACTAGAACCGCATGGTGGAGCGTCTGTACTCTTATTTTTTATCTTTGATAAAGTACACGTTTATTCCGGAGAAGGGCGGAAAACGGCATCCCAACATGTAATGAATGATATCGATCAACCAACCATGCTCGAATATATCTTGGCCTCCGTGCGAGCTCGTCTGTGTGTTCTCGCTCCTCAGGCTTCTTTGGTTCATGACTAACTTTGCCACAACTAATCTTAGGCAAACTATGGCTTCCACAAAAAGTGTGGCTAACAAAATGGCCACCACAAGTGTGGAAAGATTTGGCAAAAATTTGAGCCTATGACTTGTGGGTCGTATAACTAGAAAAGTGTGGCAAGCCACAAGTGTGGCAATAAACCAAACATATGCCTAAGGTGTTGTGGCATGACTAAGGTTAGACGTGGCAACCTTAGGCTGAGAACCAAACAGCCCCCTCGTCTCTCTCAAGGAACGGCGGGTTGGCTCTTTGCCGTCAATTGAGATCGGTTTGCTCACACTCCTGTCCCACATGTCAGTGATATGCCAAGAGGACGTGCGTTGACCGACTGGCCATACGCGTACTTGGTTTTGCACCTTCATACTACTCCTCCCTCCGTCACAGTTTACAGGAGGTGCGCTTCATTATGATGCATTTCTCTCAATGCATTTCCACCACCAGAGAGACTTTAGACGCGTTTGGTTTAATGCTCAATTAATTAGGGCGTGGTAACCGCAATCAAGTCCACAATTTTCTCTCCATGTACTGTACTACTACGGAGTGGAGTAAGTGCATGCATGTGTGTACCCGGGGTGGAAGCACTGCATGCATGTGTGTACGCATTATTCCCTCTAGTAATATACGCCGTGCTATAACTGCCAATGCTATTTTTCAGGCCGATCGCTAGTCGCCTTGGTCCCACAAATTTTTTTCTTTTTTCTGAAGCGCGCTGTATAAACAGTGATGGATGGAGTAGTATGAGCGGATTCAAAGAAGAGCGTATTGATGGTTGCTTCTTCAGAGCAACTTACAGTGGGAAAGGTGGGGCTTATGATTTGACTGCTCATTACTCACTATTAATGTGGTGCAACGACCGTGCTGAGTCTCCCATGCGGTTGTGCATTACCCCCTCGGTTCTTAAATATACTCCGGAGTATTTGTATTTCTAGATATTTCAACAAGTGACTGCTCAAATATTTGTATTTTTAGAGATTTCAAATGGACTGGCACATACGCATGTATATAGACATATTTTAGAGTGTAGATTCACTCATTTTGCTCCGTATGTAGTCACTTGTTGAAATCTCTAGAAAGATGAATAGAATATTTAGGAACGGAGGGAGTACACATACGAAGCAAAATGAGTGAATCTACACTCTAAAATATGCCCGTTTGAAATTTGTAAAAAGACAAATATTTAGGAACGTAGGAGTATAATTTTGTGCATGGCACATGGACCCAGATGCCAAAGAGGCTTCTGGCAATGCTATCAAGCTTCCAGCATTTGTTTACATAATTGACGTACTATACAAATAATTTTCCAGCGACATGAAATTGTACAATGGTGTGAGCTTTCAGCTTTTGTTTCGTGTGTCTTGCCATCGATGCTCTTTCGGAAACAATAAAAAACTAACTTCCTTGCTAATGCATGTCAATTATTAGCAGATCAGAGCTAATAATTACATCACAACTGAAGACAGAGTTGTGAGAAGGTGTTAAATTAAAATTGATCCATGCTTTCATTGGCAGCAACGTCCCCCCAGCTCTGTCTAAATCAACAAGGCATGTTGGGAAAAAGTAGCTGTCTGGAGCATGCAACATTCCGATCATTTTGTGCAGTTCCACTAAAATAGAGCTGAGCGTCCTTGTTCCAAAGATATTAAGTGTGATTACGATAATAGAGGATTGGTGATGAAACAATAAACACACGAATACAAGCCGGTCACCTCTGCAGTCTCTCTTAAGACTAACTAGTTGGAGAAGATTAGGCTTGGGGTTGGATGAGGAGGATAGAGCAAAACCAATCTCCCTTTGTGCAGTCACACTGAAATGTAGAGGCGTTGCCCGTGTGACATTTTAGTACAACCGCACAAAACACTCTTAAGAAAAAAGTGATTTGTGCAGTTCACCAAAAGGTCGCAATAGCAACGAGGTGAAATGGATAGCCCTGTTTGCAAAAAAAGAGGTAGAGAGGAAACAATTACTGGCCAATAACAGTTGATGACACATGCGACGACAAAAAAGAAGCATATTCCTTGTCCTAAGGGAAGATAACAACATGGTTGTGTTTGTCTAAAAAAGTGTGAGGACGAGTATGCAATATGGAAAGTACGCCGGACGAGCTACGTTTTGAGCAAGAACTATGGAAGATCCACATGCAGCGACGTGGGAAGACGGGCAGTGGAGCAAGGCTGGAGGGGATACCTGGAGGTCGTCGGGATGTAACTAGGTGAGCGACGGCGGGCGGAATCTGCGAGCAGGTGGCGTAGGCCCTGCCACGCTGGAGCTTGGTCAGAGAGAACGTCGTGTACCGCAGATCGGGACGTGCTTCCTCGGTGCCGTCGAACGGAGAAACGGTGCACTTCCTCCCTTTCCCCCGGCGGACGGGATGCGGCCGGATCAGTGACCAACGGTGAGAGAGAGAGGCCACCGCACTCCCTTTCCCCCGGTGGACGGGATGCGGCCAGATCAGTGACCAACGGTGAGAGAGAGAGAGAGAGAGGCCACAGCAGCCTTGTGTGAGATACTCTGAAGAGCGATAAACCAGGCAGGCAGGCTCCATTGTATATAGTGAGCGGACTACCTTTTTCTCCATAAAAATTGTTTTATATTCTGTGTATGTGCCATTGAGCGATATAACTTTATTTAAAAATAACGCGGCAACGCGTCAAGTCGAACTTTGTTTCGTGCATGCGTGGTACACGACCTCCCTAGGTAAACAACCGCTACACGCGTTCAAATTAGCATGTGGGCTGCCATTTCGTAAAGAAATGAGCTCCACCGTGTACCCGCACGGGTGTGGCTGGGCACGAAGCATGAGTACGTGCACGGTGCACCTATTCTCTTCTTCTATACGTACACCACCCATGTGGGGTTGTGTGAGAGAGATACAAACCTAGAGAGATATGGTGTGTGGGTTCTTGAGAGTTTTTTTGGGGGGGTCAATCAAAAAATGTAACATATGCAATGTGTGTGAAATAGAGTCCTGGATATAACATATACTCCACGAGAAGAGAGTGGGCGATCCACGAGAAGAGAGTGGAGGTATCATCGGCTTGAGGTGTCCATAGAATCGAAGAGAGGGATGATGTGTGTGTGTGCGCGCGCGCGATCGATAAAGAGTGCCATCGAATTTGTGTGTGCCCACGTCAAAGATATAGAGTGGCTGGCCTACTGGAACGTGAGATGGGACATGTGCAGTTTGCCTCTGTGGCATGGATACCTACCTGCAGCGCTCGACTATCGGTGTGTGGTGGGGGAAGAGGGAGGCCCAATTAACTATAGAGGTACAATGTCTGGTATATGTGTGGAGGAGGAGAGAGGCCTACCTCATGTATTAAGGAGATCGATCTGCCTCATGTATTAAGGGAGATCGATCGGCATCCATGCATATGTGCAGGAGAGGAATAAGGTTGGGAGAGAGACAGAGCTAGAATGTTGGAGGGGGTGGTAGTGGAGTTGCTTCTAACAAATGGTGGGATAGGCTTGCTAGACAAACGGAGGGCACGCCCGCAATATCAATAAGAGAGGAGATGCCTGCTTATTGTCGGTGCACGTGCGTGTGAGAGACGGGTCAGGAGGCATGCACGAATGATGAGGGGGGGACGATGTGGCTGTGGTAAGCAGACGTAACTACATAGGAAGATCAATCGCCCTTTGTTAGAGAAAGGAGAGACATAACTTGTGAGGTACGTCGATCGATGGGAGGTAGTTAAAGTCGATCTAGGTATATGTTGGGAGATCGATCGGTATACATGCATGTGTGTGTTAGAAGCAAATGAGGCACGAGGAGAAGGATAGAGAGAGAGAGGGTGCATGTAGGTGGTGGTACGAGAGGCATACTATATCGAGGGGGGAGGAGTGTGTGAGTACGAGAATGATGAAAAGAGTGGTGGGAGTGAGGCATGGAAGGTGACAAGAGAAGAGGGGAAGCTTGTGTTTGTGCTAGGCACACCTGGATAGAGAGGCATATCGATCGATGTGTGCCGTAAAGAAGGAGCTGGGGGGCCTACACACACCGTGGGTGAACGACCTAAAGTGAAAAGATGAATTTGCGCGATGGAGCTAGAGAATGCTGAGGGAGGGTGAGAGGGATGCGGGCGTGTGCATGAACAAGAGAAAGTTAGCGCTATCTACAAAGATAAGAGGGTTGTGTGGGTGTAAAAGACGAATAAAGATCATATATACTTCATTATAAAAGGCGAATTCGGATATTTGAAGAATTTATCATAGTGTTTCAAACCGGCACATGTGTGAATATATATAACGGTGATACACATGGTGCTGTTATGAACATGTTATACTACATTTAATATGTTTTATCTCTACTCTTATAAAAAACGGAGTTGTTTATGATGGTGTGCCTGCCATCCTGCATTATAGGCCGTCCGATTTATATCTGGCAGATAGCAAGGAAACTATGATGGTTGAAGTTGGCAACAATCATGATTGTAGATTCTTATTGAAATAGAGAAACGGATTCAAATTTAGTTTGAATTGCAGCGGTAGTATAGACATTTGGAATGCACTAAAATGTTGGTATGAGTAGGTTACATGCATTATACAGCAAGCGAAAAAATTTAATCGGACATAACATGGATTCATACTCCCTCCTTCCATCTATATAGGGCGTAATGAGATTTTTAAGACCGCCTTTGACTATTGACAAGATTAATAGTACATGACATGCACAATGTGAAAATTATATCATTGAAAGAACCTTTCACAGATGAATTTAATGGTGTGCTTTGTGTAAGTTGCATGTCATATATCATTGCTCTAATATTTGGTCAAAGTTAGCATCGAAAAATGCATTAGGCCCTATATAGATGGAAGGAGGGAGTAGCTTTGAATAGCATTTGTATAGTAAAAAGGGGCAAGACTCTCTCTTTGTGTGGTGTGAATAGTTTTTTTTTCATTTTCTTTTTGGTTGAGGGAAGTGCGAATTGATTTGGTACGTACAAGTACAATATTACTACACGTTAGGCTTGTCCCTAAAATTCAACCCACGTCTTGTTCTATCCCGAAAATTCGGATATCGTGCTCCCAAAACTGGCACCTTCACAACCCACGCCTTGCTATCCCAAAATTACAACGCGCGTGAAAACTCCCTCCAGCTGCCAAATCCCGACACACGAAATCCCCCTTCTAACCCTGAGCTGAAAGGGCCGCTAGTTCAAATCGGTGGGGGGTACTTCTGTAACACACCCTACATTTTGGACAAGCACATCCCTATGTCATGCTTCACCCCCTCCCATCGCCCCCTTTTCGCCATTCGAAATCGCAGGCCGCCATAACCTCTTCGCTCCAGCCGCGAAACCCCCCCTCCTCCGTCCACCACGTCACCACTGCCCAGGCGGAGCCTCTTCCCCGATGACGTCGTCCACTGCAACAGCTCGACGTCCCTCGTCCACCTCCCCGGATGAGGATCCGTCGTCCATCTCGATGTCCCGCCGGTTCAGCCGCCCCGTCCTCCACCTCCAAGGAGCTGCTCCGACGATCGCCTCGTCTATCGCAGCTGATCCATCCCCACAGTGCCGCCTTAACCTGCTCCACCGGAACCGCAGCATCCTCACCGACTCCTCGAACGAAGCCGAGGCCAACACGGCGCCACCAAAGAGGTTGTACACTGATCGCATCACACCTTCTCCTTAACTCGACCTCCCGGCGCCGACGGTGCTCCATCCCGCACCCCCATGGAGCGTCTACCTTGAAGCCGGCGCCACGGGCGACATCTCCACGGCGGCACTCCCCCAGTGCGAGGCCCCTTCGGCGGCGGCGTCCATACCAGCCGGATCTGCTGCTGCTCCGGCTATTGCTCGATCGCTCGCTCGCCCAGCTGCTGTTGCTGCTCTCCCCCTCGCTCGTGCTACTACTCTGCTCTGATTAAGCCACACTTCAGTCGACTGAATTGACTTTTGGGTCAGTCAATTTTTAGCGGTTGGGGGGCTCGCCGGAGTTAAGGAAGAACCACCCGCAGCGGGGACGGGGGCTCGCCGGAGAGGTACCCTACTATCTATCTTAGGGTTCAAGGTGGGGGCGGGGGCCTAGAGGGCTGGCCGGGGCGGCGATGGCGAGTTGTTTCGAGGCGGCGAGGCGGCGCTGGGGCCAGTGGTTCGGCTGGTGGTGGCTGGCGGCTCAGGGGGGTGCAGGTTGAAGATGAACTACAGGCCCTCCCTAAACTACATGTCAAGTGCCTCTCTGCTACAATTGCGTTCAGTTTCGACAGTAGCATTCAGATTCCACGGTAAATTTCAGTTTTGACAGTTAAGTTCAGAGTCAATAGTTTGTACCTCATCTGTTGTAGTCAGGTGGTTTTTGGTGATGTTAATTTTACATCCATTTTACATCATCTATTGGAGATGCTATTAGAATCCCACTTGAGATTGACGATGTCTGTCTTGTGCTGCTTCAGCCTTGACGTCTTACGGCTCACCGGAGCTGCTCCAACGATAGAACGATCCATCACAACAGAGTAGTGCCCTGGACGCCGTCTACAGATTCCTCAGATCTTCCTCCACACCTCCGACAGCCACCTCTGCCTCAACTGCTTCAGCGACCAACCCAATGATGCTGAGGTCGACACGACTACGGCAAAGAGGTTGTACACTTGTTGCATCACTTATTACTATACATTCACATCGATCCATTAGGGCTATTTTGGTTCAACGGAACAACGCCAATCCACTGGTTGTTACCATCACTCTAAATTTCTGTATGCTCTCCTTACATAATCTCACCATATATTTTTTTGTATGCATGTCAGATATTGTACACAGTCATGCTGAACATGTAGAGAAAAAGAGAAGAGTTTTGTGCGGCAATACAATGTCATGCAGACATTGCTCCATGGTGGGTTCAATGGCAAACCCTCCCCACCCCTCTCCAGATTGTAATCCAGAGGAAGATATCTGTTCTGAGGTGGATTCAGACGCCGCTGACCACTCCTATTTACCCCCCAAGGTGTTTTCTCTACCTTGGCATGATGATGTTAGTCATATCATGCATATGTTGCCTTGCAGTGCCTACTTTTGACATCATATATGTCATCTGCTTAGTTTAGACATGTTCTATAATGCCACCTATTTAGTTTCTATATCATATATGGGAATTATGCAGTCTCATATCGTTTAGCCAGCCATAATATATGTGAAATGTGCAATGCCATCCTGTTTAACCAGGCATCATATATTTGAATGATATCTTGCCCATCCTTTTCTTCATTACATTTCCATTTGTTGACAATGTTTGTACATTAAATTACTCTTCCTGTGAATCAGCCATTTGGGTGGGAGATGGAAAAAATCTGGAGTGAAAACAAGGCCTTCAGAGCAGACAGTGCTACCTGTCGAAGCAGATCTCTTGTTGGGTCCCGATAGCTCCTCAGAGATGGATTTAGAGACAGATGACCAGTCATATTCCCCCACTGAGGTGTATGCTCTAACTTGGCATGGTTATACTGCTCATATCATGCATACGGTGTCTTGCATTGCATAGTTTAGACATCATATACACAATATTCAACACCATGTTCTTAGTTCAGACATCATATCGAATGCCCTCTGTTTAGCATATAAATCACATATGTGAATTAAATGATGCGATCCTGATTACTTAGATAACATGTAGGTGAATTATGTGATGCGATCCTGTTTAGTTATTCATCATATCTTTGAATTATGTTATGCTATGCTATCCAGTTTAGATAGACATCATATATGTGAAATTATGTCATGCTATCTGTTTTAGTTAAACAATATACATGTCAACTATTTCATGCCCTCTTTTTTCCACACTATCTATTGCATCTGTCTCTCATACAATGTCTGTACATTCAACTATGTTTCCTGTTTATCAGCCATTTGAATTGGAGCGGGTGATGCCAGTATCTAGCGGACTAAAAACACGGTCTTCAAATAAAACAGTGCTACCTCTTGGTGGAGATAGCACCCCGGTTGTACATGCACAAGAACCAGCCCTACCACACATAACCCAAACTCTCGCAGATTGTACCCCTACTGCGATGGCAGAGAACCAGCTTCACCTAATCTAACCGCAACCCCAGCCGATAGTAACCTAGTTCCTGTTGACACAGCACCATCTCCACCACAGAGCTCCCAAACAAGAGCAGTTAGTAAGGCAGCTCCAGTGCCCAAAGGGCCAGTACTATCACGGCGAACCCCAACTCCACCAGTTAGTACGCCTATTCCTGTGGAGGAAGCACAACCAACTAGTCGTAGTTTAGCATCTATCGCATTTGATGTTGTTAAATCGTATGTGCATATCTTCCCATATTGGAAATATTATACTGAAGATGAAGGAAAATGCCAGTTGCAGGTGTTTGTCCAGGAGTTATGTGTAAGTAATGTTATTCATGGCAATTACTTTGCTTCGTCCCATACATCCTACCTCCATGATGGTTATAATACAGCAAATTTTCCCATTTTTCTCTATAGAGAAGGACCGGTTTGGAAACTCAGGATGAGGTAACATGTGCTAATACCTCTGCTATCTTCAAGAATGCTTGGTGGCAGTATCAGAATTACCTGAAGAAAACGTACTTCACCGGCAAACAAACTCATCAAATTCCCTTATGTTCTCCTAAGACACATTTACTAGACAATGACTGGGAACGCCTTGTTCTGTACTAGTCCCGAACCAAGAATGTGGTAAGGTCTATGAGCTCATTTTCTATTTTTAAGTATTATATTCCAGCGTCTTACTGTACTCTGTTCATGTAGAACAAGTGCCTAAACCTGAAGAAAAATTGTTCTAATTTAAGATTCCATTGCTATCATAGTTCAAAAAAGCGCTAGGCGTTAATTGTGCGTTTTGCCACCGCCTTGCACTTTACTGACCAAAGCGCATGCTTATGCGCAGTTATGCATAATGCGATTTGCCAACGCCTAGAGCCTAGGCGCGCTTAAGCGCTCGCTTAGGCGCGCCTTTTTTAACTATGATTGCTTTGATCTTGTATCACTGTATTTACTCATACAAACTTATTTTTAAATTGAAGGATCCAATCGAAACTCCAATGGCACAGCAGGTATGTTCACGCATGTTTCTTTAACAGGTTTGCTCTTATCAATAGCTCTGTTGATTTCAATTTCAATTGTGTATACAGTTGACTTTCATATCATGCACATTACTAGCATCACAACAGAGCCAATAGTGTTGTTGTACATGTAGACCCGTGGTACCCATCTGAAATCATGTTGTGCCGTGTTGTTTCCCACGCTTTGTATTCTTTCACTGCTGCTTTGTCTTGAACTGATATGATTTGAACCGTGTCTCTATTTTGATTTGGCAAGACAATGCAGTGACCATGGGACATAGATATATGTTTGTTTGATGCTTTTATTATGTACTAGTACTTGGCAATAGAAGACTTGGTAGTTTAATCATGTCCACCTTACTAATGAACTGCTTCACCGAAATGAGTTTCATATACTAGTACATGCTAAACTTGTTATGTGTCTGCTTATTTCTTCTTTTAGAATGCTGACAGAATATTGCGGAAGAGTGCCTTATTATGCAATGGTAAAGGAAGTAATACAGATAAGGTTCAGGATAGTGACACATCCTTGTTGGTCTCCAACAAAGCTGATAAAACAGCTAAGGAAGACTATCGTGAAGACAGCGAGACAACCCCAAAGTCCTGTCTTGGTTTAGTGTTCGAGTTACTGGCCACTACCGCTTGCACAAGCTATTCAAACTCACTGTCTGAATCAGTTCGGTTTCTTGAGTCTCAACTACAAGCTGAAAGACATCGATCAGTTGTTCTGCGACAAGAAGCGGAAGGACTGCGGAAGTCCCTGGAGCATTCAGATGCATACTTTCTGGTGCAACAGCAAGTGTTGGAGGATTTTAGCACCAAACAGGACAAAGCTAATCAGCTTGCTAAGCTTATTGCCAGCATGGTGGATACCCAGGATAACGTTTCTTGAGTTCTTCTGAAGTTGTTTCAGTTATGCTCTTGTTTTTCTGCCGCGTTTATTTGCACTGGTGGCCAATTATGACGGCCAGTGTATGTAATGCGCTGCTTTGTTCCCTATATTTGCACTGGTGGCGAACTTTGATGCCCAGTGGATGTAATATGTGTAATAGCGATAATAGGCTAGCGTTAATTGCTTGCTTATTTATTTCCTTATTGTCTTGTTTAGTTGTTTGCTTGTAGTCATTGCAGTTCTTTTTCTGTTTTTTTCTAGTGGCACAATAGCCTATTTTTGGTAACTAGGCCAAAATAATCATGGCAACACATGGACTGTTGTAACCATGGGCCTCCTGTAGGCCGTATGATCCATCGACCTTCTATACGGGCCTTAGGGTCCATGGGCCTTCTATGGGCCATAGGGTCCATGGGCCTTGAGGGAGTCCTGGATTAGGGGGTGTTCGGATAGCCGGACTATACCTTCAGCCGGACTCTAGGACTATGAAGATACAAGATTGAAGACTTCGTCCCGTGTCCGGATGGGACTTTCCTTGGCGTGGAAGGCAAGCTTGGCGATGCGGATATTCAAGATCTCCTACCATTGTAACCGACTCTGTGTAACCCTAACCCTATCCGGTGTCTATATAAATTGGAGGGTTCTAGTCCGTAGGACAACTTCATCATACAACAATCATACCATAGGCTAGCTTCTAGGGTTTAGCCTCCTTGATCTCGTGGTAGATCTACTCTTGTACTACCTATATCATCAATATTAATCAAGCAGGAGTAGGGTTTTACCTCCATTGAGAGGGCCCGAACCTGGGTAAAAACATCATGTCCCTTGTCTCCTGTTACCATCCACCTAGACGCATAGTTCGGGACCCCCTACCCGAGATCCGCCGGTTTTGACACCAACATTGGTGCCTTCATTGAGAGTTCCTCTCTGTCATCGCAATCAGGAAGGATGCCTCTTCCCGTCTTTAAAGACGGCACCGTTGCTAAGGGAGCTTTGGCTGTCGGCCAAACTCTTCGGCTCGGCGGTTTTCTTATGACCGTCTGTTCGGCTGTTGCACCGATGATGACCTCTCGGGTCATCAAAAGCAATCTTCACATCAGCTCGGAACTCGCCGAGCAGTTAGATCAAATGGAGCTCTCTTCCGTAAACGAGCTCTTGGATCGCATCGCTGCCCTGGGGGTCACTACGGATTACGACCAGGTTGGGCTTAAACCCGATCTAAGAGAAATTAACTCTCCCCAGGCCACCCACCACGTCGCCGTGGTAGAGGTGCAGTGCGGCGACCCTTCATCTATTCTAAGGACTAGTTACATCCGAATTCCTGACCCCTCCAAGCCAGATACCCGCGGAGGGGAGGATGTAACTCGAGACCTGAGCTTAAAATCAGGCAACGGACTAGACTCATTGGACAACATCCATGAATCCGGACCTCAGAGTTCGGAAGCTCTTCGGCCTCTGAATCTTAGATTGGGTGAGGTTTCAGAATCAACGCCACCCGCCCACCCGAACATAAGCGATCTTTCCCAAATCAGGCAATAGCCCGAGGAAACAGTACATCATTACTGGGCCAGATTCCTCCTGGTTATGAACAGGATAAAGGATTGTCGTGAGGGAGACGCAATATCAATCTTCTGCAGTAATTGCACGGACGAGGGAATCCTTAACACCATAAGTCATCGTGATATTACACGCTTCGCTGACTTGGCGTCCATAGTACAAAAGTACTGTGCGATGGAAAGTGCCTGGAAAACCGAAATAAAATTTTGGGATAATCCGGCCTTGAATAGCAATCTCGTCCGAACTAAGAGGGTGCATCATCATAAGACACCCGGGTTAAACACCGAAAAACCAAAACCCTCTACAGAGCATGGAACCGTACTAGAAAGATGGCTTGATGGACCCTGTAAAATTCACAGTACAGAGGACGCCACACCAACTCACAGCCTTAGAGCATGTTGGATACTCCGGCAGGTGGCCAAAATTGGGGAGGACCTCTTAATTTCGAAGGCCACAGAAAACCACCCCGGAGACACCAGTACCGTTCTCACAGTCTTCGAGACCTTCGCATCAAATAATACGCGAAAAAGAACACTCCGCAGCCTTGCCGAAGTCTATCAAGTAGCAACAATAAACCCATGGAGCGACACGGCTATTACCTTCAACGCAAGTGATGAACCTAAATTCCGAACAGCCCGAGCACCAGCCGCATTGGTCCTCAGTCCGATAGTGGAAGGCTTTCGCCTCACCAAGGTACTCATGGATGGAGGAAGTGGATTGAACCTCATTTATGAGGAAACTCTTCAAAAAATGGGACTAGACTGGAGCCGCGTTGAGCGAAGCAGCACAACCTTTAGAGGAATAATCCCCAGTCGGGAAGCGCGCTGCACAGGAAAAATCACACTAGATGTGGTGTTCGGCACGTCGGATAATTATAGATCCGAAGAGGTCACATTTCAGGTGGCCCCGTTCAGCAGCGGATATCACGCCCTACTAGGGCGGGAAGCATTTACAATTTTCCAAGCAATACCCCATTACGGGTACATGAAGCTCAAGATGCCCGGGCCGAACGGTATTATCACTCTCGCTAGTGATCCGGACATAGCACTCCGCGCCGAAAACAAGACAGCCGCATTAGCCCTGGAGGCACTATCCGAAGCCTTAGCAGCTGAGGAACTGACTGCGCTGCGCTCCACAGTTAACAGGGATGATGTGATACTCGACAAGAGATCCAAGTCCACATCCTTTAAGCCAGCATACGAAATAGTCAAGTTCCAGGTCCATCCAACGGACCCCAATAAAATAGCATCCATCGGGGCACGATTAAACCCTGATATGGATGCCGCACTGCGAGAATTTCTACGTGAAAATTGGGACATCTTCGCCTGGCACCCTTCAGACATGCCAGGAATCCCACGCAGGCTGGCCGAACACAGCTTAAATATCCTGAAAGGATTCAAACCTGTCAAACAAGCCCTTCGGCATTTTTCCGAACCCAAGAGACAGGCTATGGGAGAGGAGCTAGCCAAGCTATTGGAGGCCGGATTCATTAGAGACATAAAACACCCGGACTGGCTAGCAAACTTGGTGATGGTACCAAAGAAGGACAAATCCTGGCGCCTGTGTGTCGATTTTAAAGAAATTAACAAGGCTTGCCCAAAGGATCCCTTCCCCCTCCCTCGTATCGATCAAATTATTGATGCCACCTCAAGACACGATTCGTTGTGTTTCCTCGATGCATACTCCGGTTACCATCAAATTAAGATGGCAGAATCAGACCAAGCCGCAACAGCATTCATCACACCATACGGCCCATTCTGCTTCAACACAATGCCCTTCGGGCTGAAAAACGCCGGCGCAACATATCAGCGCATGATTCAGACATGCCTGGCAAACCAGATCGGTAAGACAGTGGAGGCGTACGTGGATGATGTGGTCGTCAAAACAAGACATGTCAAATCTCTAGTAGACGACTTGAGGCTAACATTCGACAACCTCCGAAAATACGACATCAAGCTCAACCCAGAAAAATGCGTCTTCGGCGTTCCAGCCGGAAAGCTTTCGGGCTTCATTATATCCGGTAGAGGAATTGAAGCAAATCCGGCCAAGATCCGAGCTTTGTCGCAACTGGATATCCCAAAGGACCTCAAACAAATACAAAAATTAACCGGATGCGTGGCGGCTCTAAGCCGCTTTATCTCTCACTTGGGAGAAAAGGCACTGCCCCTTTATCGCCTCCTTTGGTGCACCGAACACTTCAAGTGGACGGATGCTGCCACGGCCGGACTTGATGAAATAAAAGCCATATTGGCAACAAACCCAGTCCTGGCCGTGCCAAACACCGGCGAACCAATGCTATTGTACATTGCAGCAACCCATCAAGTTGTCAGCGCAGTACTCGTCGTCGAGCGGGAAACGGACGGACACAAACTCCCCCTTCAAAGGCCGGACTACTACATGTCCACTGTCCTCACTCCATGCAAATCACGGTACCCGCATTATCAAAAGATTGCATACGCGGTATTCATGGCATCTCGGAAGCTACGACATTACTTTCAAGAGTGTTCCATAACAGTAGCCTCAGAAGTACCACTCAACGATATTATCAACAACCGCGACGCAACGGGCCGGATCGCAAAATGGGCCATCGAGCTCCTCCCGTTCGATATAACCTATAAGCCACGGCGAGCTATTAAATCGCAAGTTTTGGCCGACTTTGTCGCAGAATGGACGGAGGCCGAGCTCCCTAAAGAGTACGACACATATTCAAACTGGATCATGCATTTAGACGGCTCCAAAATGTTGGCCGGACTAGGGGCTGGCGTCATCTTGACGTCCCCCACAGGAGACACAGTTCAATATGTGCTCCAGATCATGTACACGGACTCCAACAATGCAGCCGAATATGAGGCCCTCCTACATGGTCTCCGGATGGCAGTATCCATGGGCATTCAACGCCTAGAGGTACGCGGGGACTCAAACCTTGCGATATCCCAAATAAACGGAGACTTCGACGCCAAGGATCCAAAAATGGCAGCTTACCACAACGCCGCCCTAAAAATGTCAGCTCGGTTCGAAGGATTGGAGTTTCATCATATAGCCTAAGAAAACAATCAGGCAGCGGACGTCCTGGCACGCATTGGAGCAAAACGCGATGCAGTCCCCCCCAACATCTTTTTAGAAAGACTGTTCAAGCCATCCGTAGCATGGGAGGGGGAACCCGCAGATAACAGCCCGGACCTAACCGCACCACTCGACGCCGAACAATCTGACATAATTGGAGGCCCTACCACCGAAATTACACCTTCAGCCCACGTAATAATGGCGGTCATCGCCCCATGGACAGAACCGTTCCTAGCCTACCTTACTAGGCAGGAACTCCCAGAGAACCAAAATGAGGCACGCTGCATAGTGCGGCGATCTAAAGCCTATAAAGTCCACGAGGGAGAGCTTTATAAGACAAGCACTACCGGAGTCCTTCAAAGGTGCATCTCCGAAGAGGAAGGGCGGAACTTGCTGGCTGAAATTCATGCCGGACTCGGTGGCCACCACGCTGCAGCTCGGTCCCTCGTAAGCAAGGCTTTCCGTACGGGCTTTTACTGGCCGACGGCCCGAGCAGACGCTCAGGACTTGGTCCAACGATGCGTCGGCTGCCAGCTTTTTGCAAACCAAAGCCATATGCCACCCACCGCCCTCCGAACTATCCCCATCACTTGGCCCTTCGCGGCCTGGGGGCTTGACATGGTTGGACCCCTTAAAGGCGGAACCCACAAGAAAAAATACTTACTGGTCATGGTGGATAAGTTCACCAAATGGATAGAAGCTAAGCCTGTTAAGACGGCCGAATCCGGACCTGTGATAGACTTCATATCCGGGGTTGTACACCGTTACGGCGTCCCCCACAGCATCATCACTGATAACGGCACAAACTTCACCTCCGACGAGGTAAAACTTTGGTGCAAAAACATGGGCATCAAGCTCGACTATGCTTCCGTCTATCACCCACAAACGAACGGCCAGGTCGAACGTGCAAATGGTCTTATCATGAGCGGCATTAAACCCAGACTAGTGCGGTCCCTCAAGGAATCTAACACGCACTGGGTAGAGGAGCTCGACTCCGTACTCTAGGGACTGTGGACCACGCCGAATCGCACCACCAGATACACACCATTCTTTATGGTGTACGGCGCAGAGGCAGTTCTGTCCTGCGACATAATTCATGACTCACCTCAAGTGCGCATGTACGAAGAAAGAGAAGCCGAGCTCGATCGGCAGGACAACTTGGACGCCTTGGAGGAGGAGCGTGACGTGGAAAAAGCCCGTTCCGCATTTTATCAACAGCAAGCTCGAAGATATCAAAGCAGAGAAGTACGGGCCAAAAATTACAATGTTGGCGAACTAGTTCTACGCCTGCCGGATAAGAAAAAGGACAAACTCAAGCCCAAGTGGGAAGGTCCATTCATAATCTACCAAGTCCTGATTGGTGGAGCGTACCGCCTGCGAGATGCGTCGGATAACCGACTCGAGCCGAACCCATGGAACGCCGCCTGTCTCCGAAGATTCTATGCCTAGCGCCGGACTCTGTGTTTGTCTCCTTCCTCTGTCCATTTTTTACATTTTCTGTCTTACATTTCTCTCCTTCCCCTCTTTTCTCTTATAGCCCTTAAAGGCTCATTAAGTGACGCGCTACCCGCGCTCATTAAACCTGGGGGCTTCTTTAACAAAAGCTTATTTATATGGGCTTCACGCCCAACACATGCGTCAAACTTCCGCATGTACCTTTTCTTCACCATTATATGCATCGATATGACTTAAGTTTTGGCCAAGCTGGGTTGCCTGGCTCCTGTGCTACCCCTACGTTCCCGATTGTTCGGCTAGGCGGTAAAGGGAGCACCTCTGCGATTGTTACTGCCGGATCAGCCAGATGTGTACCTCATACTGGGTGAAGCCGAAAGCTAGCGTTCTTAAGGGAATATTCGGTCAGTGAACTAAAAGACGACCTTTTTTACTTATTTATATACATGCCCCCAGATGATTTTCCTACATTTGCAGTCCGGACATGCACTTTAGGGCATGCCTCCCAGAGAAAGGAACCCCTAACGGAACTATTCTCTCTGGAAGATGTTTCTTACTAACCATGTAATATAACATAACTAGTTGGGCACTTGTCTGATAAAGCACTAATGACCCCTACGGCTGGTCTCCATGCATACCCCGGTTCGTACATAACCGGTAGGGTATTCGGACACACTCCGGACCGTCAGGTCCCGAGGTAGAAGCAAAAAGGTCGGCAATGACAAACGATCTACAATCCGGCTAGAAGGCATTACACATGTCAATTAACAATTACATAGTCACTCTGACTGATTGTATTCCTCTTCTATACCATCTAACAGGCTGTCTAATTTACAGTCCTATTGGGAATACTTTGCGGCCAATTCTACTTGGCCGTATACTAAGCTTACAGGAATCTCCTTCCCATCAGGCCCCATGGGTCCGACTTCGGCCATGTGGTTTGGGTCAGACCTCGTAAACCGGGTCTTCACCATGGCCCAGGCCTCCCTAGCACCTTGCCGGCAGGCCGATATCTTCCACAACCGGAAGCGATGCCGAGCTCCCTTAAGCTTCTCCGCAAGCTCTCCAAGGCCCTCGGGCATGGAGTGGGACGGCCATAAGGCTTGGGCAACGCCTCGCATTGCCTGCCGAACTCGCTTGTGCAGTTGCAATAGCTCGGGAAGAAGGTCACCTGTAGAACCGGGCATCTCCTCTGCAGGACGACCTGTTAGCATACCTACAGACATTACTCTGTTAGTCGACTTCCTCGCCGAACTCTTTTTTCAAAAGATTCGCTTAAGCACTTACTAAATATGCCGCGTTGAAGCTGCTGATTCTCCTTAGTGGAGTCCGACAGCTGGCCACGAACATCTCTAAGTTCAACGTCCAGCTTGGTGTTGGCATCCTGAAGATCATTCTTCTCTCGCCTCACCTTTGTCAGCGTACTCTCACCGGCCTTTAGCCGGCGTAAGAGTTGTTGTCTCTCCGAATCGAGTCCGGCGCCATCTACAATATGATTTGTCAGATTTTCACCCACGCCGCAAAATACTAATCTTTCGAAGTGTATCTTACCAGAGGGGGTCTCTTTGGGCTCCCCTGCCGCGGCTAGTGCGGCCTCCAGTTGGGCTTTGCACTCTTCCAGCTCCTGGGACAGTACGGTATTCTTCTCTGTAAGAACCTGCATAACAAATGATCCTTAAATCAGTTACTCTAACTGTTTCAAGTCTCGGGGGCTACTGGTATATATATATATATATATATATTTGACCAAAATTTTCTTACCCGTATGTCTTTTACATATTGCTCCGTGGCTCTGGCTAAACCATTTTGAGCGGCACGGAGGTACGCATCTCTCGAATTGAAGGCATCTAACGCCTCTTGGGAGAAACAAGCGTCGCGAAGAACTGTCCGGTGACGCCTGTGGTTCATGGCACTCTCCACCTCAGAATTCGTGGCAGAAAGCCTGTCCGCATCCTCTGTCGGAGGAGCGTCCGGTGCGCGCCTTGTGCTCGCCTCCGCTTTCGGGCCAGACGTTGGAGCCTGGCTGGTGGAGGCGCGATTGGCAACCTCTCCGGATATAGTCCGGCGAGGTTTCTTCGTCCTGAAGATAGCACGAACGTTAATATGCCCTGAAGAAATAACACCAGGGAAATAGAGGGTGCGCTATACCTTTGCGCCGGCATCTCAGTCCGGACCACATTCCTTTTTACCCCACGGGGCCCTGCGGCCCCTCATTGGCTAGTCACTGCAGGTTCGGCCTCCCGCCTCGGAAATCTCCCCCTGAAACGCGGTTGTCATCAGAAAAACTGAAATACTTGAGAATGGAATCCTTCTCAAGGGGATGAGGCTCCGGTCTCTGTCACTTGGGAGGCCGGGATTAACCCTAGGTAATCAGCCGTAATGGCCACCAAGGTATTGTCCTTGCTTAGCTGATGGAACACCCCGTCAATAAGCTCCACCGATATGTCTGGATCCTCTTTGGAATCCGGATCGAGGGACCATTCTGGATCCTTGGGCTATGGAGGACGGCTGTTTATATCCTTTACCTCCTGACGCAGTTCCTGCGTTGAAGTCGTTAGACTATATATTTAATCATGGGAATATAAAACGAACGGACAAGCACAATTGTCCACTTACCCAACTTGGAGGGTTGTACATAGTAAATCCGCCCTGTGGGTTGACGCGGCGGAATTCCTCCTCTTCTCCCTTGTACAAAGAGGATAAGATCTTTACTAGAGCGGCAGCTAAGGCTGGCCCCTTACGACCGTAACGGGTGGCGTCATCCTCCCCATTAAAATCCCACATGGGGTGGCCTCTATATTGAAGCGGCTGCACCCCCCGCATGATGCATGCGACCATGACTCCAATCATGGTTAGTCCGGAATGAGCCAATAGTCTTATCCGGCCCATCAGGTAAAGGACGTCTCTGTCGCTTTCTCTCTGAGAGCTCCGCAAACGCCAGCTCAAGCGTTTCTTTAATGGAGCATTTCTGAACTCAGGGAGACCGACCCGGATAGGGTCCGGTAGCGGGACATCATCTATATAAAACCATTCCGAAGGCAAGTCCTCGGACGCCTTCTTTGGGGTCCCGGATAGGTATCCGGTCCCGGCGATGCGCCACACTTCGGCTCCGCCCACTTGATATATAGACCCCTCTTGAGAATGGGGCACCAGGTAGAATATCCTCTTCCACAGCGCGAAATGAGCCTCAACATCCAAAAATAGCTCACAAAGGGCGACGAAGCCCGCGATATGCAATATAGAGGCGGGCGTGAGATTGTGCAGCTGGAGGCCGTAGAACTCCAGAAGCCCACGGAGAAACGGATGAACTGGAAATCCCAGTCCCCTTACTAGAAAAGGGACGAAGCACACTTGCTCTCCCTTAGAGGGATTGGGGGTGCTCTCCGCTTGTTTTCCGCCATTATAGGTGGCGAGTCCGGCTCGGACCGGGACCATATAAGCCTGAGGGAGAAATCCCTTGGCCTGAAGCAACACTAACTCGCTGTGCGGGACGGAGCAACTCTCCCAGTCTCCGGGTTTAGGACTGGAAGGGCGAGGGGAGGAGCTGCGACGGCTGGCCATGTTGGAATGGACCTTTGCTGGAGGCGCTCTGATGATTACTCACGGAGAGGAGAAGGTGTGGTTTGGATCTGAATCCCCATCCCGTTAAATAGGCGGCTCGTTTATGCGGCTAGGGGTGTGGATGTAAAAACGCCCCGGCTTTTTTGCATTCGTTTGACACGTGGAAGACGGCCATTATTGGGCGTGGAAGCCAAGGAGCGCTACATTACAAAAATCGGACATTATTCCTACAGGAACACAGAATTTGGAGAAGAACCCGCCTTGCAATGCCGAAGACAATCTGCGCGCCGGACTCGTCGTCATTGAAGCCTGGTTCGGGGGCTACTGAGGGAGTCCTGGATTAGGGGGTGTTCGGATAGCCGAACTATACCTTCAGCCGGACTCCAGGACTATGAAGATACAAGATTGAAGGCTTCGTCCCGTGTCCGAATGGGACTTTCCTTGGCGTGGAAGGCAAGCTTGGCGATGCGGATATTCAAGATCTCCTACCATTGTAATCGACTCTATGTAACCCTAACCCTATCCGGTGTCTATATAAACCGGAGGGTTCTAGTCCGTAGGACAACTTCATCATACAACAATCATACCATAGGCTAGCTTCTAGGGTTTAGCCTCCATGATCTCGTGGTAGATCTACTCTTGTACTACCTATATCATCAATATTAATCAAGCAGGAGTAGGGTTTTACCTCCATCGAGAGGGCCCGAACCTGGGTAAAAACATCGTGTCCCTTGTCTCCTGTTACCATCCGCCTAGACGCACAGTTCGGGACCCCCTACCCGAGATCCGCCGGTTTTGACACCGACAGGCCTTCTATGGGCCGTACGATCCATGGTCCTTCTACGGGTCGTACTATCCATGGGCCTCATACGGGCCATAGGATCCATGGGCCTTCTACGGGGCGTATCATCATTTCGCCAATCATGGGTCGTACTATTCGTGGACCATAACGGGCCGTTAATAGGACGTATTTGATAACTCTATGAAAACAACCCAACAGGTTTTTTTACATGAAAACGACCCAACGTATTAACGGTCCGCAAACGGGCCGACTGTAACGACAGGCTGAATTTGACCCACAAGCAGAAAATGACAGTAACGAGCCGTATGTAACCGAATGCTGCAAATGAGCCCAAGAATCATGGGCCCTGAGAAGGCCGAAAGATAACTTGGGCTGGAAATGGCCCAATGGAATAACGGGCCGTTAATGGGTATAAAGTTATACACTGTTCATTACAGGCCAGTTTCACCACGAGTCGTTAATGGGCCAAGAGTTACAAAGGTCCTCATATGGGCCGAAAGAAGTCATGGGCCACACATGGGCCGGAAGTTAAAATGGGTTGAATCATATTGGATGGCCCAGATGACGCTACTGGGCCTAATATAGATAGGGCGTAACGGGCCCTGGGTTAGCGGGCTGTAAATGGGCTATATGCGAACAGGCCGTTAACAGGCTTTTCGTGGGCCGGCCCGCCACCTTTTGACCAAGTCAAACAGGCCGGCCTTTTCACAGGAATGGGCCTCTGTTGGGCCATGCCATGTGTCGCCGTATCATAGGCGCCTTCGGTCCAATGAGCGGATGACATCTGTCCCAACGATGAGCCGACACATGTTTCCTCCAGCCAATGATGATTTTACACGTGGAAAATCCCCATTGGTCGGGGCTATTAATTGGTTATCGGATCCAAAACCCGACCCGATAGCTTAACGGTGCTCCGTTACGGTGGATGCCACGTGTCGGTCACCCTTGACGAAAGCACTTTTGTGACGCGCGATTTATCATCATGGAAGTGGACACTTCTGTGATGATAATTTTGGCAATGTCATGGAACACTTCTACGACAGCACAGGTATGACTATCTTGATTCTGTCATAAATTTGTCATGGATGTACATGCATGACAGAAAACGCGACCTACTGTGAAAAACACATATCATCACGGAAGTGTATTTTTTGTAGTGTAGGTTGAGCATCAACATGAACATCATCATTAACATTATCACTTGGTTCATGCTCATTACCAGATTGTGTTTCAGCATCAGAAATAGAGATATCATTGGGATTCTCAGGTGTGTCAATAACAGGTTCACTAGAAGCATGCAAAGTCCTATCATTTTTCTTTCTCTTCCTCTTAGAAGAACTAGGTGCATCAATATTATTTCTCTGAGAATCTTGCTCAATTCTCTTAGGATGGCCCTCGGGATACAAAGGTTCCTGAGTCATTTTACCACCTCTAGTCATAACTCTAACATCATTATCATTTTTCTTACCATTTAATTCATTGAGCAAATCATTCTGAGCTTTAAGTGCTTGTTCTACTTGAGTGGTAACCATAGAAGCATGTTTACTAATAAGTTTAAGTTCACCTTTAATGTTAGTCATATAATCACCCAAGTGTTCAAGCATATCAACATTGTGTTTTAATTCTCTACCAAAATAAGCATTGAAGTTTTCTTGTTTAACCATAAAGTCATCAAACTCATCCAAGCATGGGCTAGCAAACTTAGTAAATGGGATTTCAGCTTTATTATATCTATAGAGAGAATTTACCTTTACTACCTGTGTCGGGTTATCAAGACCATGTATTTCTTCAACACGCGGTAAATTAAGACCATGTATTTCTTCAATAGGAGGTAAATTCTTAACATATTTAGCTTTAATACCTTTTTCTTTCATAGATTTATTTGCCTCTTGCATATCTTCAGGACTGAGAAATAGAATACCCCTCTTCTTCGGAGTTGGCTCAGGAGTTGGTTCAGGAATTGAATCAGGGATTGGATCAGGAAGTGTCCAATTATTTTCATTAGTCAACATATTATTCAATAGAATTTCAACTTCATCTGGTGTTCTTTCCCTGAAAACACAACCAGCACAACTATCCAGGTGGTCTCTGGAAGCATCGGTTAGTCCATTATAAAAGAAATCAAGTATTTCATTTTTCTTAAGAGGATGATCAGGCAAAGCATTAAGTAATTGGAGAAGCCTCCCCCAAGCTTGTGGGAGACTCTATTCTTCAATTTGCACAAAATTATATATTTCCCTTAAAGCAGCTTGTCTTAGGAGCGGGGAAATATTTAGCAGAGAAGTAATAAATCATATCCTGGGGACTACGCACACAACCAAGATCAAGAGAATTAAACCATATCTTAGCATCACCCTTTAATCAAAACGTAAATAATTTAAGGATATAATAATAGTGAGTTATCTCATCATTAGTGAACAGGGTAGCTATATCATTTAATTTAGTAAGATGTGCCACAACAATTTCAGATTCATAGCCATAGAAAGGATCAGATTCAACCAAACTAATTATCTCAGGATCAACAGAGAAATCATAATCCTTATCAGTAACAAAGATATGTGAAGTAGCATAAGCAGGATCATATTTCATCCTAGAATTCAAAGTTTTTTGTTTCAACTTAGCTAATAGTTTCTTAAGATCACTCCTATCATTGCAAGCAAGAAAATCTCTAGCAGTTTATTCATCCATAACATCGCCCTCAGGCACAATAGGTAATTCATATCTAGGGGGAGAATCTTCATCATCACTTTCATCAATGTTATCAGTTTCAATAATTTCATTCTCTCTAGCCCTAGCAAGTTGTTCATCAAGAAATTCACCAAGTGGCACAGTAGTATCAAGCATAGAAGTAGTTTCATCATAAGTATCATGCATAGCAGAAGTGAAATCATCAATAACATGCAACATATCAGAATTAATAGCAGAAGCAGGTTTAGGTGTCGCAAGCTTACTCAAAACAGAAGGTGAATCAAGTGCAGAGCTAGATGGCAGTTTCTTACCTCCCCTCGTAGTTGAGGGATAAATCTTGGTTCTTGGATCTTTCAAGTTCTTCATAATGATAAGCAGATATAAATCCCAAGTGACTCAAAGAATAGAGCTATGCTCCCCGGTAACAGCGCTAGAAAATAGTCTTGATAACCCACAAGTATAGGGGATCGTGACAGTTTTCGAGGGTAGAGTATTCAACCCAAATTTATTGATTTGACACAAGGGGAGGCAAAGAATATTCTCAAGTATTAGTAGTTGAGTTGTCAATTCAATCACACCTAGAAACTTATTATCTGCAGCAAAGTGTTTAGTAGCAAAGTAATATGATAGTGGTGGTAATGGTAGCAAAAGGTAACGGTAGCAAAACTAATATTTTTGGTGTTTTGTAGGGATTGTAACAATAGCAATGGAAAAGTAAACAAGCGAAGAACAATATATGGAAAGATCATAGGCAATGGATCGGTGATAGAGAATTATGCCGGATGCGATCGATCATGTAACAGTCATAACCTAGGGTGACACAGAACTAGCTCCAATTCATCAATGTAATGTAGGCATGTATTCCGAATATAGTCATATGTGCTTATGGAAAAGAACTTGCATGGCATCTTTTGTCCTACCCTCCCGTGGCAGCGGGGTCCTAGCGGAAACTAAGGGATATTAAGGCCTCCTTTTAATAGAGTACTGGACCAAAGCATTAACACATAGTGAATACATGAACCCCTCAAACTACGGTCATCACCGGGAGTGGTCCCGATTATTGTCACTTCGGGGTTGCCGGATCATAACACATAGTAGGTGATTATAGACTTGCAAGATAGGATCAAGAACTCTCATATATTGATGAAAACATAATAGGTTCAGATCTGAAATCATGGCACTCAGGCCCTAGTGACAAGCATTAAGCATAGAAGAGTCATAGAAACATCAATCTCAGAACATAGTGGATACTAGGGATCAAACCTAACAAAACTAACTCGATTACATGATAAATCTCATCCAACCCATCACCGTCCAGCAAGCCTACGATGGAATTACTCACGCACGGCGGTGAACATCATGAAATTGGTGACGGAGGAAGGTTGATGATGACGATGGCGACGGATTCCCCTCTCCGGAGCCCTGAACGGACTCCAGATCAGCCCTCCCGAGAGATTTTAGGGCTTGGTGGCGGCTCCATATCGTAAAACGTGATGAATCCTTCTCTCTGGTTTTTTTCTCCCTGAAAGTGAATATATGGAGTCAAGGTTGAGGGCAGTGGAGCGTCAGGGGGCCCATGAGGCAGGGGGGCGTGCTCAGGGGGGTAGGGCGCGCCCCCCACCCTCGTGGACAGGTGGAGGCCCCCCTGACGTGGATCTTCCTTCCAGTATTTTTTATATATTCCAAATAATTCTCCGTTGATTTTAAGGTCATTCCGAGAACTTTTATTTCTGCACAAAAATAACACCATGGCAATTCTGCTGAAAACAGCGTCAGTCCGGGTTAGTTCCATTCAAATCATGCAAGTTAGAGTCCAAAACAAGGGCAAAAGTGTTTGTAAAAGTACATATGACGGAGAGGTATCAAGCACCTCTTCCATTGCAAGATAAATAGATCACGTTGGCCAAATAAAACCCAAATATCGGATAAGAAATACGAGGCTATAAGAGATCATGCATAAAAGAGATCAAAGAAACTAAAATACTTTCATGTATATAAAAAGATAGATCTGATCATAAACTCAAAGTTCATCGATCCCAACAAACACACTACAAAAGAGTTACATCATATGGATCTCCAAGAGACCATCCTATTGAGAATCAAGAGAGAGAGATGAAGCCATCTAGCTACTAACTACGGACCCGAAGGTCTACAAAGAACTACTCACACATCATCGGAGAGGCACCAATGGAGGTGGTGAACCCCATCCGAGATGGTGTCTAGATTGGATCTGGTGATTCTGGACTCTACGGTGGCTGGATGAATATTTCCTCGACTCCCCTAGGGTTCTACAAATATTGGGGTATTTATAGAGCAAAGAGGCGGTCCGGGGGCACCCAAGGTGGGGACAACCCACCAGGGCGCGCCTGGGCCTCCTGGCGCGCCCTGGTGGGTTGTGCCTAACTCGGGGCACCCCCAGGCATAGCCGGGGCCCGTTGTGTTTCTTTTGGTCAATAAAAATTCTCCGTAAAGTTTCGTGACATTTGGACTCCGTTTGATATTGACTTTATGCGATGTAAAAAACATGGAAAAATAGCAGCTGGCACTTGGCACTATGTCAATAGGTTAGTACCAAAAATGATATAAAATGATTATAAAACATGCAAGATTGATAATATAACAGCATGGAACAATCTCAAATTATAGATACGCTGGAGACGTATGAGCATCCCCAAGCTTAACTCCTACTCGTCCTCGAGTAGGGATGTGATAAAAACAGAATTTTTTGATGTGGAATGTTGCCTAACATGTCATATCATATTTCTTTCTTTATAGCATGGACATTTGGACTTTTATATTATTCAAAGCAATAGTCTAGTTTTGACATGATAATTTAAATGCTCAAGAATATCAACAAGCAACCATGTCCTTCAAAATATCAATGCTAATATAAGCTATCCCTGGCCCATCATGCTCAACCATTGATTCATTCATGAAACACACTCGCATATTAGCTATGTCCAATACTCATGTACGATCATATTGCCTCCTAGTTGGTGCTTTTATAAGAGAAGATGGAGACTCTAATTCAAAATAAAAATTGCATAAAGTAAAAGAAAGGCCCTTCACAGAGGGAAGTAGGGATTTGTAGAGCTGCCAGAGCTCAAAGCGAGAAACTTAGAGATAAAAACATTTTGGGAGGTGTATCCATCCCACCAACGAAAACGACTTAGAGTTCCCAATACTTTCCATGCATAGATATGTCATAGGCGGTTCCCAAACAGAAAATAAAGTTTATTCCTTTTTCCACCATACTTTCACTTTCCATGGCTAACCGTATCCACGGGTGCCCTTCATACCAACACTTTCCAAGGAATTTATTATTTGACAACATAAAGTAAATTCATTTTTTGCATTTCGGGACTGGGCATCCCTAATACTTTTGCCTTACTCTCGTGCAATGACAAGTGAATAAACACTCATCCTGAGAATAACACATCTAGCATGGAAAATATTAGCCACCCCTCACCACTCCACAAGGGAAACAAACACACAAAAGAGAAGTTTATTTTTGAAAATTAGAGATGGCACATGCAAATTTGCTTAGAATGGCAAAAGAATGCCGCACATAGGTAGATATAGTGGACTCATGTGGCAAAACTGGGTTAAATGTTTTTGGATGCACAAGTAGTGATCATACTTAGTGCAAAATGATGGCTAGCAAAAGATTGGGAAGCGACCAACTAAGAAACGAATAATCTCATAAGAGAGCATTAAGCATAACTAACACCTAATAATGCACCATAAGTAGGATATAATTTCATTGCATAACTATTGACTTTCGTGCTTGCATAGGGAATCACAAACCTTAACACCAATATTCTTACTAAAGCATAATTACTCATCAAGATGACTCACATATCACATCATCATATCTCAAAACTATTACTAAGAATCAAGTTTATTTTGTCCAATGATCTTCATGACAGTTTTTTTATATCCTTATTGGATATCTATCATTTTGGGACTAATTTTCGTGCGCTGCTTTTGACAAGCTCAAACAAATATAAGTGAAGATCATGAGCATAATATTTATTTCTCTCAAATTAATTTAAGTGAAGCAATAGAGAATTTCTAGAAAATTTTACTAACTCTCAAATAAATCTAAGTGAAGCAATAGAGCATTTCTTCAAAAATACTAAGCACACCATGCTCAAAAAGATATAAGTGAAGCATTAGAGCAAGTCCATTGCTCATAAAAATTTAAGTGAAGCATGGAGAGCAATTCTAACAAGTCTTGGCATAGTTTTGGCTCTCTCAAATATGTGTGTCCAGCAAGGGATCAAGACTAAAAACACAAAATAAAACAAGCAAAGACTCATATCATACAAGACGCTCCAAGCAAAACACATAGTATGTGACGAATAAAAATATAGTTTCGAGTAAAATATTGATGGTTGTTAGAAGAAAGAGGGGATGCCACTCGGGGGCATCCCCAAGCTTATGCTCTTCTACTCCTTATTCCTTCATCCATCGTAAGATAACCCAAAACTTGAAAACTTCAATCACACAAAACTCAACAAAACCTTCATGAGATCTATTAGTATGAGAATAATAAACCACTACTACAAGTGATGTATCAAACCATTTCATATTTTGTTCTTGCATTATACCTACTGTATTCCAACTTTTATATGGAAAAAACTCATCAAAGAAAACCATAGAGCCATCAAAATAAGCACACAACGCAAAGAAAACAGAATCTGTCAAAACAGAACAGTCTATAGCAATCTGACTATTTCCAATACTTCTGTAACTCCAAAAATTCTGAAACATTAGGAAGACCTGAGCAACTTTTATATTGATATACCGCAAGTGGAATGGGTATTTTATCACTCTATGGTAAAAAATTAAAATTAAGTTCGTGAGCGTAAAGGTTTCTGTTTTTTCAGCAAGATCAAACAACTGTCACCCAAGAAGACCCTAAAGGCTTTACTTGGCACAAACACAAATTAAAACATAAAAAACACACTCATAACAGTAGTATAATTGTTCTAACACACAAAAACAGGAAGCAAAAATAAATTTTATCCATTGGGTTGCCTCCCAATAGGCACTATAGTTTTACGCCCTTAGCTAGGCATAAAGCAAGGATTTAAGTTTTGTCATCTTTCTTCTTAACCTTATTAGAGGTGTTTTCATCATGAAGTTTTGTAAACACAACATAAAACATATTATCCATAGAAACCTTAGCATTCCTAAGTTGATGTTCATCATAACCTTTTTGATTCCTCAAAACAATCCAAGAGTAGTGTTGATTAACATTATTGAAAACCTATTGGATTATATCTAAAACGGGGACTTCCTTTTTAAGCTTCTCATCAAAGATTTTATTATCCCCAAGAAAATGTCTTAAAGCATAGTCACTATTGTAAAGAATTTCATCTATCATAGGTTTTTCACTATTCATACCATAAAAAACAAAGATTTCCCTAGCTTCCCGTATTATCTAATCAAATTCATTCATAAGGACAAGAGTAGCCAACTTTTGGCCCTAGGATTCTTTATAACGGGAAGCTCAAAAAAGAATCTTTGCAAAGTAGGATGGGTACGAATAAATTTACTTTCAAGTTTCAGAACTAGTGCTGAAATAGCATCCGCATAAGATCTAGTAGTTTTAAGTATAGGAGCATCATCAAGACTTAGATTCCCAACACAACTAAAAAATTCTTGGATACGTTATTTTCCCATAACGTTCCCTTGCCCCAATATAAAAGCTTTAGCATCCAGATTGCCCGTGCATCCAATCTTAGGAGTTAGGCCATCATCTGTTGGTGACATGCCGAAATCACTCATGATTGCAAGCAAAGGATAGATCTAGCAAGAAAACGGCGAACGGAAAAGAGGGGCGAATAAAATGGTAATTTCTTGTGAAGTGGGGGAGAGGAAAACAAGAGGCAAATGGAAAATAAAGTAAATTGCAAGGAGATGAGATTTGTGATAAGGAACCTGGTATATGTTGAAGATCCTCCCTGGCAACGGCGCCAGAAATTCCTTTCAATGTCGCTTGAAGCTACGTGGTATTTCCCCAAACAGGAAGGGGTGATGCAACACAACGGCCGTAGGTATTTCCCTCGGATATGAAACCAAGGTTATCGAACCAGTAGGAGAACCAAGCAACAAAACATAAACAGCCCCTGCACACAGATAACAAATCCTCGCAACCCGACATGTTAAAGGGGTTGTCAATACCTTTCGGGTAACGGTGCCAGAAATTGGTGCGGACGTGAGATAAATTGTAGTAGATTGATAGATCGAACACAAATAAAATAAATAAGAATAAATTGCAGCAAGGTATTTTTATATTTTTGTATTAACAGATCTGAAAATAAAAACAAATAAAAGTAGATCGCAAAGGCAAATAATATGAGAAAGAGACCCAGGGCCGTAGGTTTCACTAGTGGCTTCTCTCGAGAAAAATAGCAAAGCGGTGGGTGAACAAATTACTGTTGAGCAATTGATAGAAATTCAAATACTCATGATGATATCCAGGCAATGATCATTATATAGGCATCACGTCAAAAATTAGTAGACCGACTCCTGCCTGCATCTACTACTATTACTCCACACATCGACCGCTATCCAGTATGCATCTATTGTACTAAGTTCATGGAGAAACGGAGTAATGCAATAAGAATGATGACATGATTTAGACAAGATCTATCTATGTAGAGATAGACCCCATCGTTTTGTCCTTAGTAGCAATGATACATACGTGTCGGTTCCCTTTCTGTCACTAGGATCAAGCACCGTAAGATCGAACCCACTACAAAGCACCTCTTCCCATTTCAAGATAAATAGATCAAGTTGACCAAACAAAACCCAAATATCGGAGAAGAAATACGAGGCTATAAGAGATCATGCATAAAAGAGATCAAAGAAACTCAAATACTTTCATGGATATAAAAAGATAGATCTGATCATAAACTCAAAGTTCATCGATCCCAACAAACACACTACAAAAGAGTTACATCATATGGATCTCCAAGAGACCATCCTATTGAGAATCAAGAGAGAGAGAGAGATGAAGCCATCTAGCTACTAACTACGGACCCGAAGGTCTACAAAGAACTACTCACACATCATCGGAGAGGCACCAATGGAGGTGGTGAACCCCATCCGAGATGGTGTCTAGATTGGATCTGGTGGTTCTGGACTCTGCGGTGGCTGGATGAATATTTCCTCAACTCCCCTAGGGTTCTGGAAATATTGGGGTATTTATAGAGCAAAGAGGCGGTCCGGGGGCACCTGAGGTGGGCACAACCCACCAGGGCACGCTGGGCCTCCTGGCGCGCCCTGGTGGGTTGTGCCTCCCTCGGGGCACCCCCCAGGACCTGCCAGCGCCCGTTGTGTTCCTTTTGGCCCATAAAAATTCTCTGTAAAGTTTCGTGGCATTTGGACTCCGTTTGATATTGATTTTCTGCGATGTAAAAAACATGGAAAAAACAGCAACTGGCACTTGGCACTATGTCAATAGGTTAGTACCAAAAAATGATATAAAATGACTATAAAATGATTATAAAACATCCAAGATTGATAATATAACAGCATGGAACAATCAAAAGTTATAGATACGTTGGAGACGTATCACCCCTGCACACAGATAACAAATCCTTGCAACCCGATGTGTTAAAGGGGTTGTCAATCCCTTCCGGGGTACGGCGCCTCAAGATAGGCAAACGGGCGTGAGGTAAATTTGTAGTAGATTGATAGATCAAACACCAAATAAATAAATAAGAATAAATTGCAGCAAAGTATTTTTGGGTTTTTGGTTTAGTAGATCTGAAAATAAACGCAAAGGAAAATAGATCGCAAAGGCAAATAATATGGGAAAGAGACCCGGGGGCCGTAGGTTTCACTTGTGGCTTCTCTCGAGAAAAATAGCAAATGGTGGGTGAACAAATTATTGTTGGGCAATTGATAGAACTTCAAATACTCATGACGATATCCCGGCAATGATCATTATGTAGGCATCACGTCCAAGATTAGTAGACTGACTCCTGCCTGCATCTACTACTATTACTCCACACATCGACCGCTATCCGGCATTCATCTAGTGTATTAAGTTCACGGAGAAACGGAGTAATGCAATAAGAACGATGACATGATGTAGACAAGATCTATCTATGTAAAGATAGACCCCATCGTTTATCCTTAGTAGCAACGATACATACGTGCCTTTCTGTCACTGGGATCAAGCATCGTAAGATCGAACCCACTACAAAGCACCTCTTCCCATTGCAAGATAAATAGATCAAGTTGGCCAACCAAAACCCAAATATCGGAGAAGAAATATGAAGCTATAAGAGATCATACATAAAAGAGATCAAAGAAACTCAAATTCTTCATGGATATAAAAAGATAGATCTGATCATAGACTCAAAGTTCATCGATCCCAACAAACACACCGCAAAAGAGTTACATCATATGGATCTCCAAGTCACCATTGTATTGAGAATCGAGAGAGAGAGAGAGAGAGATGAAGCCATCTAGCTACTAACTACGGACCCGAAGGTCTACAAAGAACTACTCACACATCATCGGAGAGGCACCAATGGAGGTGGTGAACCCCATCCGAGATGGTGTCTAGATTGGATCTGGTGGTTCTGGACTCTGCGGCGGCTGGATGAATATTTCGTCGACTCCCCTAAGGTTCTGGAAATATTGGGGTATTTATAGAGAAAGAGGCGGTCCGGGGGGCACCCGAGGTGGGCACATCCCACCAGGGCGCGCCTAGGCCTCCTGGCGTGCCCTGGTGGGTTGTGCCTCGCTCGGGGCACCCCCAGGCGCAGCCAAGGCCCGTTGTGTTCCTTTTGGCCCATAAAAATTCTCCGTAAAGTTTCATGGCATTTGGACTCCGTTTGATATTGATTTTCTGCGATGTAAAAAACATGGAAAAAACAACAACTGGCACTTGGCACTATGTCAATAGGTTAGTACCAAAAAATGATATAAAATGATTATAAAACATCCAAGATTGATAATATAACAACATGGAACAATAAAAAATTATAGATACGTTGGCGACGTATCAAGTGTGTCCATGTACCCTCGTAGACCAAAAGCGGAAGCATTTAGTAACGCGGTTTATGTAGTCGAACGTCTTCCCGATCCAGCCGATCCAACCACCGAACGTATGGCACCTCCGTGTTCAGCACATGTTCAGCACGATGACGTACCTCGAGCTCTTGATCCAGTTGAGGCCGGGGAGAGTTCCGTCAGCACGACGGCGTGGTGATGGTGTTGATGATGTGATCCGCGGAGGGCTTCGCCTACGCACTACGACAATATGACCGAGGTGGTATACTATGGAGGAGGGCACCACACATGGCTAAGACAATTGATCTTGTGTATTATAGGGTGCCCCCTTGCCCCTGTATATAAAGGAGGAGAGTGGGAGGCTGGCCGGCCCCTGTAGGGCGCGCCAAGAGAGAGGAGTCCTACTAGGACTCCAAGTCCTAGTAGGATTCCACTTGGTGGAAAGGGGAATAAGGAAGGGAGAGGGAGAGGGAAAGGGAAAAGGGGGGCGTCGCCCCCTTCCCCTAGTCCAATTCGGACTGCAAGGAGGGCGCGGCCAGCCCCTTGTGGCCCTCCCCTCTCTCCACTAAGGCTCATGAAGGCCCATTAGTACCCCCGGGGGATTCCGATAACCCTCCGGCACTCCGATAGTTATCTGGTACCTCTCGGAACTCATCCGGTGTCCGAATAATATCGTCCAATATATCATTATTTATGTCTCAACCATTTCGAGACTCCTCGTCATGTCTGTGATCTCATCCGGGACTCCGAACAAATTTTGGTCATCAAAAACACATAACTCATAATACAAATCATCATCGAACGTTAAGCGTGTGGACCCTACGGGTTCGAGAACTATGTAGAAATGACCAATACACATCTTCGGTCAATAACCAATAGCGGAACCTAGACGCTCATATTGGTTCCTACATATTCTATGAAGATCTTTATCGGTCAAATCGCATAACAGCATACGTCATTCCCTTTGTCATCGATATGTTACTTGCCCGAGATTCGATCATCGGTATCATCATACCTAGTTCAATCTCCAAGTCTCTTTACTCGTTCTGTAATGCATCATCCCGTAACTAACTCATTAGTCACATTGCTTGCAAGGCTCATAGTGATGTGCATTACCGAGAGGGCCCAGAGATACCTCTCCGATACACGGAGTGACAAATCCTAATCTCGATATATGCCAACTCAACAAATACCATCGGAGACACCTGTAGAGCATCTTTATAATCACCCAGTTACGTTGTGACGTTTGATAGCACACAAGGTGTTCCTCCGGCATTCGGGAGTTGCATAATCTCATAGTCAGAGGAACATGTATAAGTCATGAAGAAAGCAATAGCAATAAAACTAAACGATCATAATGCTAAGCTAACGGATGGGTCTTTTCCATCACATCATTCTCTAATGATGTGATCCCGTTCGTCAAATGACAACACATGTCTATGGTTAGGAAACTTAACCATCTTTGATTTACGAGCTAGTCAAGTAGAGGCATACTAGGGGCACTCTGTTTGTCTATGTATTCACACATGTACTAAGTTTCCGGTTAATATAATTCTAGCATGAATAATAAAAATTTATCATTTTATAAGGAAATATAAATAACAACTTTATTATTGCCTCTAGGGCATATTTTCTTCACGGACATCACCATAGTTCTTGGGGGTGATTTCAACCTTATCCGCTCGGGCGGATAAGAATACCTGTAATATTGACTGGCCAAGGGTGGCGCTCTTCAATAATGCAATAGCGGCATCCGCCTTGCGGGAAATTGCTAGGTCTGGCGCTAGATATACTTGGACTAATAAACAGGTAGCCCCAGTCTGTAGCGTTCTTGATCGAGTTTTCATATCGTCTGATTGGGAAGTTTTATTCCCCTTGTGCACGCTTGTAGCGGAAACTCGTATCGGGTCAGATCACGTCCCGCTTATCTTGGCCTCGGGGGAGGACAGGATCAAGCGTAGCCCACGGTTTTACTTCGAAACTGGCTGGTTCGAGGTCGACGGTTTGGTCCCTCTAATCATTTCTTGCTGGGAGCAAGCGGTGGTCGCGGTCGGTTGGCCAAGGGGGCCAATGGATCTATGGATCTCAGAGGCCGGCGCCTTACGTGGCTTCCTTCGTGGTTGGGGGCAAATCATGGTAGTGCATCGAAGCGAGCTAGGGAAGCTCTCATAGAAGAAATCAAATCCCTCAACACCCAAGCAGATTCTAGATCCTTCTCGGAGGCTGAATAGGCCAATCATTACGCCCTAGAAAACCAGGTGCTTTCCATCCTCAGGGAAAAGGAGGAATATTGGCATTGTAGGGGCGGCGTTAAGTGGGTCACCAAGGGAGACGCTAACACGGGTTATTTTCATTCCTACGCCAACGGGCGTAAACTGAAATGCTCGATCCTGCGGCTCCAATCAGAGCAAGGGGTGCTGGTTAGCCAAGCGGATATGTCAGCCCACATCTATGAGTTCTTCCTCAACCTGTTGGGAACAGCCGAGGAGAAACTGTTGGGGATATGACTACTGGAAGTAAATCGGCTAGGAGTGGCCGTGTTAACTCCATGAATATAGAAGCCCATGAAGACGTGAGGATGGTGGCGCTTTACGAAGGCCCAAGGCCCAAAGGCGAGTTAAGGCCTGTAGATGTAAACCAACTCTTTCATGTAACTTGTATTGTAAGTTAGAAGGAATAGAGACCGAGCCGGACACGTTTATGATCCGGCCTCGGGACTCTGTAAACCGGCGGGCGTCAACCTATGTATATAAAGGGACGACCCGGCAGCGGCTTAGGGACAACAGACAACAACTCGAGAGCCAGACAAAGCGGATTCGCTCCCTGGTCATCGAAACCCTAGCAATAACAATCACAACTAGACGTAGGCTTTTACCTTCATCGAAGGGGCCGAACTAGTATAAAATCCCTCGTGTCCCTTGTCCGATTTAACCCCTTCAAGCAAACCCATAGCGATGGCTCCACGACTAAGTCCTTTCACAAGGACATCTGTCGTGACAAACCCACGACAGTTGGCACCCACCGTGGGGCTATCGCACGATGGTTTTGAGTTCTTGAAGGGCAGCTTCAAAGGACTCATGGGATACGCTGTGGGCCGGATGACAAAGAGTCGTCGTGGCAAGCTCTACATCGACGACGCAGGATGGGGTCCCGAGGTCGGTTCAATCGAATACGGGTACCGGGTCCCCTTTGGTGGGATTCATGTCTTCATCGGCAAGATCGGCGAACCGGGCCCTGAGCTGGACACCTGCACCGACATCATCGAGACGGCTCAGCGTGCAAGCCCTGCCCCA
The DNA here is from genome assembly GCF_056163025.1 of Triticum urartu. Classification (NCBI taxonomy): domain Eukaryota; kingdom Viridiplantae; phylum Streptophyta; class Magnoliopsida; order Poales; family Poaceae; genus Triticum; species Triticum urartu. The sequence continues at coordinate 218,191,094 of NC_141874.1, read as the reverse complement.
GTTCAGCCAGCAGTATGGCATGTTTTCATAGGTGTCATCCATGGAGCAGAACATGAGGATAGACCGGCATCTGATGGAGAAACCGTTGTCTATTCTGATGACGAGTCTTCAATCGGAGAGACTGAGTCGACGTATCAGTTGCAGGACGGACAATTTAGCGGAGGTTCCGATGGCAACAGTATTCCGGACCCCCTCGATCTGCCAAACTGGGTCCCTGTCTTCATGGCCGGAACCCAACCAGCGCAGCACTCTTCTACCGCCGCGGCGATGTTCTCCGGTTCAACAACAGCAACGCCAGCAGGAGCAGGGGGCTCTGCGCCACCTCCCGCTCAGGTTTTGTCTGATTTGTTTGACACTTTGGAAACATTAATGGCCGCAGAGGTGGACGCGGCAGCCTGAGATCAGCACAACACGGAGATTGCAAAGGTGAAATATCAGATAACTCAGGCTAAAGCGGACCTGGCAGCAGAGAACGCCAGGATGGCTATGGAACGGGCCGAGTTGGAAGCTCGGGCCTACCGGCTTAGGTTGGACCAGAATGCCTCAGATGAGGTCATGAGGAGGAGATACCGGTCGCACCTCCCGCCGGGTTATGAGCCAAGAAATCTTTTCAACACGCCAAGAGCCGGAACCAGTAATCAGCCAGTGGTAAACCGGACGGAGGCGCCGGGAACAGGAGTGCCGGTTCAGCCGCGCATGATGGACCCACCTCGTCAGAACAACGTTGTACCGCAGTATGTTCCAATGCCCCCGGGGCATTGTCCAACCCGTTAGACAACATTGTGGCCGCCGCTTCACAATTAGCAGCCCTCCCAGCTGACGGCGAGTCACCAGTGGCGATCGAGACACGACGGGCTAGAGAGCTCCTTCAGACAGCTTTCAACCAACAGCAGGCTTATTCGCATAGTCGCGAGAGGATTCATTCCACCCCCTATCCGAGTCGGAGCTACAGCAGGCACGTTGAGGATGAACCGGCTGTATCAAGCAGTGCACGTCACCGTAACTCACCGCGAGGGCACAACCCGGCAGGTGGGGGTGCTAATGCGCAGGATGTGGTGGATCATGGTCGGGCACGTCGAGAAGTCGAGTTAGCAGCTCTGCATGCAGCTCGTCAACCTACTCCGGTTCGCCCTACCGCTTCACTGGAGCCAGGCATGGTCTTCAGTTCTTTAGGGGTGCCGTATCTTACCCCCGCTTTACGTAATGTACGACTGCCCAAGGATTTTAAGGGACCTCGTAAGGTGCCCAATTACACCGCCGATTTGCAACCAGAGTTATGGGTTGAAAGTTATGAGATGGCAATGGAGATGTTGGATGTGGACGAAGCGGTGTGTGCTAAATACTTCACCATGATGTTGGAGGGGGCAGCTCGTACTTGGTTAAAAAGCTTACCATCTAACTCTGTCGGATCATGGGCTGAGTTAAAACACCGATTTATCCAGAATTTTAAAGATACTTGTAAGCATCCTATGTCGATTATGGACCTGGCCTCTTGTGTTCAAGAAGATGGGGAGTCTACAACCCATTGGGTGAAGCGGGTCTCAGCTATTCTGCATTCGTCGGATCGTATCAACGTGGATACAGCAGTGTTAACGTTGGAGGGCAATTGCCAGTTTCTACCGTTAAAACTGAAGTTAGGAAGGCTCAAACGTCACTGCAATGACATGTCAATGCTTATGGCCGCTTTGGTTAAATATGTTGATTTAGATAGTACCGAAGACCCTGACTCAAAGGAGGATAAACCGGGAAAAGGGAAGAAGAACGGCAACGCCAAGGGACAGCAGCATAATCCGACAGGTCATGGGAACAATGGTAAGCGCAAAGCAGACAATAGTTTGGACTTTGTGGCTAACACCAATGCTCAGGATAACGGTCAACGTCCTAAGGGCAAACAGCCCCAGAGGGACGGAGGGTCAGGCCCCAATCTGGAGCGCCTGTTAAATCAACCTTGTCCAAAGCATGGATCGAAGGAGAGGCCAGCTTCACATCTTTGGAAGGATTGTTACATCATGCGAGAGTTCAAGAACTCCAATATGTTTCAATACGACAATGGCCCATCCAGCGGTTCAGGAGGTGGTTTTCATTGGCCGGGTTATGGAGGCAACAGCTCCGGTTCAGGATTTCAAGGCAATCAAACCGAACATAGCAATCAAGGGAACCAGGGCAACCAGGGAGGTTATAACCATCAGGGGAATCAGCAGCAGCAGCAGTCGGGTTATCAAAGCAATCCAAAGCAGTTGAATAGTGGGCACTGTCATGTCTTCACCACTAGCTTGTGCAAGCATGATCAGAAGCTTCACAAGAGGGTCGTGAACTCTGTTGAACCGGCAGTGCCTCAGTATGTGCGCGGGTCTGAGCAACCCATTTTATGGAGTCGGGAGGATCACCCACCCCGGGTTGATAATCTGGGTCATTTGGCCTTAGTGGTGGCACCTCAAGTTGGGGGGTATAAGTTCACCAAAGTGCTCATGATGGTGGAAGTAGTATCAACATCCTTTACTATGATACCTTCCGCCATATGGGGTTGACAGATAAGAATCTCAAACCATCGAACACCGTTTTTCATGGTGTGGTGCCCGGTAAGTCTACGTATCCAGTGGGCAAGATAGCCCTAGAGGTGACCTTTGGAGATGATCATGATTCAAGGTCAGAAACATTGACTTTTGAGGTGGTGAAAATCAAGAGTCCGTATCACGCCCTATTTGAGCGACCGGCTTATGCCAAGTTCATGGCGAGGCCGTGTTATGTTTATCTACAGCTTAAGATGCCGGGTCATAAAGGAACCATCACAGTACATGGGAGCAGGAAGATTGCTTTGGAATGTGAGGAAGGTGATGCGGCTTACGCTGAGTCAGTTTGTGCCACAGAAGAACTGAAGTTTTGTAAAGGCAAGGTTGATCCGGCAGACATGACTTCTTTGAAAAAGCCAACTACGGAGCACGATCCGGCATTGAAGTTTAAATCGTCCACAGACACTAAGATGGTTGATTTTGTTCCTGGCGATTCATCCAAGCAGTTTAGCATCAGCGCTAACCTGGATCCCAAATAGGAAAGCACGCTCATCGAGTTCATCCGTGAGAACCGGGACATCTTTGCGTGGAAGCCTTCTGACATGCCAGGTGTACCGAGGGAACTCGTTGAGCACACACTTAATATAGATCCTAAGTTTAAACCGGTCAGACAGTTTCTCCGCCGCTTCAATGAAGAAAGGTGTAAGGCTATCGGTGAGGAGGTAGCTCGGCTATTGGCCGCAGGGTTTATCGTGGAGGTTTTTCACCTGGAGTGGCTAGCTAATCCGGTGTTGGTTCTTAAGAAAAACGGAACTTGGTGTATGTGTGTGGACTCACAGACTTGAACAAGGCATGTCCAGCTAATCCTTTTGCCCTCCCTCGTATTGATCAGATTATTGATGCTACGGCAGGATGTGACCGTTTGTGTTTTCTGGATGCTTACTCTAGCTATCATCAGATCAAAATGGCAGTTAAGGACCAGGAAAAGATAGCTTTTATAACTCCCTTTGGAGCCTTCTGCTATGTCTCCATGCCCTTCGGGCTCAAGAGTGCCCAGGCGACTTATCAGCGATGTGTTCAGAATTGTCTTCATAAACAGATTGGGCGCAATGTTCATGCATATGTGGATGATATTGTGGTGAAATCCAGGAAGGAGGAAACATTGATAGATGACTTGAGGGAGACTTCTGAAAACCTTCGGGTTTATAAGATGATGCTTAATCCGGAAAAATGTGTCTTTGGTGTTCCAGCAGGTAAGCTCCTGGGTTTTCTGGTGTCAAACAGGGGCATTGAGGCTAATCCGGAAAAAAATTCAGCAATCACGTCCTTGGCTAAACTAGCGTGCATCAATGACGTTCAATGCTTAGACGGCCGGATTGCGGCTTTGAGCCGGTTTATCAGTCGTCTCGGGGAGAAAGCTATCCCTTTATATCAGATGCTAAAGAAAACAGATGACTTTGTCTGGAGTGATGCGGCTGATAAAGCGTTTAATGATTTGAAGAGGCAGTTAGCTGAACCGCCTGTCCTTGCGGCTCCGGTCGATAAAGAGCCTTTACTGCTATATGTGGCTGCTAATGCCCGGGCTGTTAGTGTCGCTATTGTTGTGGAGCGCAAGGAGGCTGGAAAGGAATATCCGGTTCAACGGCCGGTTTATTATGTGAGTGAGGTACTTATCGAATCAAAGCAGAGGTATCTGCATTGGCAGAAGCTGGTATATGGGGTGTTTATGGCAAGCCGGAAGCTCAAGCATTATTTTCAGGGTCATCCTATCACCGTGGTCAGTTCAGCCCCTCTGGGAGATATCATTCAAAACAGGGAAGCAACTGGCCGGATTGCCAAGTGGGCCATTGAGCTTGGACCTCACGGGCTCAAGTATACACCTCACACAGCAATCAAATCTCAAGCACTCGTGGACTTCATCAATGATTGGACAGAGTTGCAAGCACCAGAGGAAAAGTCAGATAACACTTATTGGACTATTCATTTTGATGGGTCCAGGCAATTGGAGGGCTCGGGGGCTGGAGTCATATTAACTTCCCCACGAGGTGACAAGTTTTTTTATGTTCTTCGTTTAATGTTCCCTTGTACTAACAATGCAGCTAAGTACGAGGCCTTACTCCACGGTCTTCGGATGGCTAAGGAGATGAACTTAAGCCGGGTTAAGTGCTTCGGTGACTCGGACCTGGTGGCCCAACAGGTATCTGGCACTTGGGATTCTAAGGACCCACTCATGGCTGCATATCGACGAGAGGTGGACATAGTGGCTGGTCATTTCAAGGGTTATCAAGTTGACCATATAGACCGGCGAAAGAATGAAGCAGCGGATGCTTTAAGTCGTCTAGGCTCTCAGCGTAAACCGGTGCCACCTAATGTCTTCCTCGACATACTGCACAATCCGTCGGTCAAGATACCCACAAAGGAGGAGTTAGCTATTCCTGACCCGGAGGCCCAGTTGGTGGCGGCTTTGCATGTTATACCGGATTGGATGGTCCCGTACTTGGCATACATGAACCGGGGCGAGTTACCGGAGGACGAAACCTTGGCCCGGCAGATAATCCGGCGTTCCAAGTCAATGACCATAATCAATGGGGAGTTACATCGTTACAGCGTCACAGGAGCAATTCAGCGTTGTGTGTCTCCTCAAGAGGGTTGTGAGATTTTGCGAGAAATCCACGAAGGATATTGTGGTCACCACGCCAGTTCAAAATCCTTGGTAGCTAAGGCTTTTCTTCACGGTTTCTATTGGTTGACAGCTCATGCTGCTGAGGATTTAGTCAAAAGGTGTGATGGTTGTCAAAAAATTGCACGCCGCGCTCATGTTCCGGCTCAGGAGTTGAGAATGATTCCAATCACTTGGCCGTTTGCAACTTGAGGGCTCGATATAGTTGGACCCTTTAAGAGATCCAAGGACAAAAAGACCCACCTGTTAGTGGCAGTTGACAAGTTTACCAAATGGGTAGAAGCAGAGCCAGTCAGTAAGTGTGATGCAGCCACGGCGGTTCAATTCATCAAAAAGGTGATATTTCGGTTTGGTTTTCCACACAGTATTATAACTGATAATGGTACTAATCTGTCAAAGGGTGAGATGGAGGAATTTTGCCAACGTGAGCACATCCGGCTTGATGTAGCATCAGTGGCTCACTCCCAGTCTAATGGTCAAGCAAAGAGGGCAAATCAAGAAATTTTGAGAGGTATTAAACCCCGGCTTATGGTTCCATTAAAGCGGACACCGGGTTGTTGGGTGGAGGAGTTACCTTCTGTGTTATGAAGTACCAACACCACACCTAATAGATCTATAGGTTACACACCTTTCTTCATGGTTTACGGAGCAGAGGCGGTTCTCCCTAGTGACATCCGTCATGATTCACCCCGTGTGATGGCTTATGTTGAAGCTCAGAATGAGAAAGCACGTCAGGACTCACTGGACATGTTAGATGAGGAGCGTGATTTAGTGGCAGCACATTCGGCGATTTATCAACAAGATCTCCGACGTTATCACAACCGCCGGGTTAAGACCAGAACCTTTCAAGAAGGTGATCTGGTGCTCTGTCTCATCCAGGATCAGACTGATATGCACAAGTTATCCCCACCTTGGGAAGGACCTTTTGTGGTCAGCAAAAATCTGCACAACGGGTCATACTACCTCATTGATATTCGAGAGCACAAAGACTCACGTAAATCGGAGGAGGAGACCAAGCGGCCATGGAATGTAGCCCTTCTTCGGCCTTACTATACTTGAGCCACAGGCTCTTCTTATGTACATACTTATGATAATGTATATATTATATAATAAACCGGAGCCTCGGCTAAAGCGGGGTCTCTGTTCCTTTTTTACATCATGTGTGGTTTCATAGGGGTTTCTATTGACAAAGCGGAGTTTTATTAACCCGGCTCATAAGGCCACACAGATATAAAGCAAGTCACTGGGGGGCTTGGTCGTATCTGAACCATAGCTACACCTCTTGATCGGTTTAAAACCAAAAAGGGATATCACTAAGGGGCTTGGTTGTCTTCACACCATAGCTACACCTCTTGATAGGCTTCAAGCCAACAGGAAATTATGTGGAACCAAAGAGAGTCTGTAGCATCAAGCACAACTCAAACATAGGTAACCACTGAGCACAGCTCAAATATTACCTGGGGGCTCCTTGCTTCTCAAAGAACAACGAGCTTACACCCTTGTAATAGGCTATCAAGCCAGGCTTGGAAGCCAGGTGTATTCACCTAAAACCCCAGGTTATCCTGCCTCTTTAAGTAAGCCACTCCGTCCAGGTAAACCTGGTATGACCCATCAGACGTTTGACAAGTCAATCCCATGGACCCTGAACTTGTCAAAGTTAAAACGGTGATTGGTTAAAGATTGAGGTCCATCTTAAAAGGCTTTGCAAAATGGTTTAACTCAGCGGCCTGGCAGCCCATGAAAAGCCTTGATTTAGGGCCTGGCAGCCCATGAAAAGCCTTGTATATTTCTTTATGACTTGCTTATATATATATATATATATATATATTTTGATAAGGGATTTATGAATATTTTCTGATAAACCGGTGTTCATTACAACCCGGCGTGACTTTCAACGCTTAGTTGTCAGTACATGATCAATTTTAAACCGGTAGTATGTTGCTCTAGTCTGGTTTTGACTAGATGTCACCAGCATTATACGAACACATCAGTGGCTATTATAGCCCAGTATGGTTTTCATATGAACCAGCAAAAGGGCAAGGAGTCGGTAACACTCCAGATTGGTGTTTTTCACCCTTACTAGCAGTTGGTCAGCCAACGAGGTATGTCACAAATATCATCTATTTTATCTGGTTAATACAAATATTGGTTATCCATCCAAGTTATGTATATATTTTTGGGCATCATGACACGTCCAGTGGTAAACCACTAGGACACTTTCAAGTTCTTATATGCAGGAACACAACTCATGATGGACTATGCATAAATATATCCCAAAGGCAGAGCAAAATTTTCAGGTATCAAGCAAAACAAACATGCTCGACGGCATGACAGATAAATGTGTTCATGCTATCCTATTACAAAGCGCTTTAAACAGCCCAAATTGAATAATTGTTTTCAAGGAGTGGAAGACTGCAACTGGTAAACCGACCACCGGTTTAAGATTCTTCATCGGGACGGCTTGACGATTGAGGGTCATCTTGAGCAGTCACATCTTCTTCATCCCTCCCCAGATGCTGGAAATCAACCGTCGACCAATCGATTCCGGTTGAAGCTTGAAACACGGCCTCTTCATGGATAAGACTGGAGGGGTCGATGTTAGGAGCGTAAGTATGCTTACGGATTGGTGGCACAAGATCTTCAACCTCATGGATCACCGCGGGCTGTCTCTTTCCCTCAGCATCATAAAACAGTTGGAAATGAGATAAATCCGTGTCCTCCGCCAGTTTGCTTGCTATTGGTCGCATCTCCTTTGTCAGCCTTCGCAGATCGTCATTGTTGAAGTCTGAGTCGTCTTCTTTCACGCCAGGATACCCTTTGATGATATCTGTCGGTTCAAGGTCCGGAATCCATGCCTTGGTCCGGATTAGCGCGGTCAGCGCTCCTGATCTTGCGGGTGATCTCTTCAGTTTGTTGATCCGGGCAGGTAGCATGGCCAGCTTTTCAATTGTTTCCTTTATCAACGATGGCGTCGGCTTGTTATAGGCCGCAATGCAAATGGCACACTGGGATCCAGAGAACAGCTGTTCTATCAAGGT